>NW_026857140.1:0-26531 GCF_026571515.1 Ruditapes philippinarum
TCCCAAGCGGCACACATTTCATATGCTTGACATATTTTTTGCCAATTTGAACCTTTTTCATTTCTCTACATAGAAGTAGGATACTCGAATATTGTAACACCGAATTTTGTTCCCAAAGTTAAAAAAAAAATTCACTATGTCAAAATAAGAATTGTTGAAACATTGTCTTATTAGGGAACACTGATATTTCCAATAGTATTCCTATGTTATACCTATGTTTATCTTACTTTTACATATAAATACAGCCTACATGCATGCTGAAACATTGCGATAAATGGATCAGTTATTATCATTAATAACATTTTAATTATAATGCACATAATATGTTGATTGGCTTATGGTTGTGGTTTCTTGCTTGCTTAATTTCTTGCTTGCTTAATTGATTGATTGATTGATTGTTTGTGTGACTGATGCATTGATTGATAATTGAATGGTTGATTGAAAGAGATTGATAGATCGATTGATTTTTTAAGATGGATGGATAGATGGATGGATGGATGGATGGAACTATAGATCACTTCATTTAGATAGAAACTTCTTAAAATTTTTGCTTTTTGTACCTGTTTGTGTCTATTGTTGCAAGTTATGTTTTTTTTATTTCCATGATGTCTGTTTCAAGTGTTGAAATATGAATGCATTAAATTGTAAATAGTATGTAAGACTTTTTGAAATAAAGTGTACTCAAGTCTTATCTTACTTAGTTTCGTGTAATAAAAATTTTATCGAGTACAATTTCTGACCGTATTCGATATATACATTTACTTCACAGGTCATATATTCAACATGCCTATGGCTATCTACTTTATGTTGCGTCGTATTACTTTGTCGACCTTTTTCCTTGGCTTAGACTGAATTCAGATCAGAATAATTATTCAACTGTTCAATTATCGCAAAGTTAAGATGGCCTAGAAGAGAAAACATTGTAAGAGATAGTTTAATATGCTTCTGTTTATTTGCAAATCTTTTTCGCTAGAATTCTAATTCAAAAATTGATGATTTTAAGGTTTTTTTTTTCAAGTTTTTCAAATATTGCAAAATACTACATAATTAACAATGCAAATGCGATAAAATAGTTTAATAATATTTTATTGCTCTATGAATACAGTTTTAGAACATTATTTCCACAAAACAACATTTTTTAACAAAGGACAAAGGGTTGAACAACAAGTTCTATCAAAATTAGTAACTGTCCTTCCCTTAAGCATTATAAGATATAGAAACGAAAACATGTTTAAACACTATACACATGAGCAATTACAAATATTAAGATGGATACAAAATCAAAGTAGCAAATAGAATTCGACATCAAATTTAAAAGGAAAAAAAAACATGTGCTTATCATTTTTTTAAATATAAAAAATAGTAATTTTCCTGCACTTGCAGTATATGATGGTTTGTATGGTGGCTGTCAAAATATGTCATTTACAAGGGGAATTAGAAGAATTAAAATTGGAACAACGATTGTTATTTTTATATGTACTTATTTCTTATTATTTAAATTTATGTGTATTTTTTAATCATTTTTGAACCTCATGAAATAAAAAAGAGTTTTCCTCGACTGATAAATTTTCTTTTCCATAAAGGAGAGTACTTGTACCTAATGGATGAAAAGGGCGAGAGGAAGTGAAAAGTTGGAGTCTTTGAACACCAAAAAGTTTACAATTAAAAAAGAAATGTTCAGCATCCTCCTTGAAATGGCAAACTCACAAACAGGGAGAACTAAGTGATTTCTATACAGATCATCATTCAAATTACTACATCTGTATCTTAAACGTGCATGGTAAACAGATGTTAATCTTTCTCCAAACACAACGCTTATATTATAAGTATTAAAAGGTAGCGCTTCAAAATGAATAAAAATATAACTAGCATAATGATCACTCATGTCCCTCGGAGTTTCTGAAACACCAAAGTTAAATGATTTTATTTCGCTAGAAATTATTATTGGGAAAAATTACAATTGCGATAAAATAAAATGTAATACGGTGCAAGCGATGCAATGCAATACTAATACCAATACAGAGCAATACATTATATTACAAATACAATACCAATGTGATGTACAGTTCAATACAAAGCAATGCAATGCGATGCGATGCGATTTTATGCGGTATGGTACGATACGAAACAATACGATACAATACAATTAAAGCAACACAGTATAAATACAATACCAAGACAATGCAATACCAATACTTATGTAATTAAATTCAATACAATAGCATTGCAATGCATTACAATGCGATGCGATGGGTATCGAATCAATATGATACGAAACAAAACGACGATACAATACAAATAAAATCAAAGTGCTGCAGCACTGAATGCGACGGACATGCAACCGGAGAGACATTAATTAAGGCTTCTTTTAGAAAAACAAAACAAAACAAAAACAAAACACAAAATATATAACAGAGAAAATTTGTTCCATACAAGTTCGAGATGTTTGTAGAGCAATATAATTTTGATTGTCCCAAATTGATATAATTCAGATTTTCTACTTTCAAGCACTTAAATTACAGAATGAAATTTATGCCTAAAAACTCTGGTCAAACTTGTAAATCAGTGTCCTTATCGATTTATCTAAGAAATGATATGTAAATAGAAAAAAAACTATCAACGAAATATTTTCTAGAATAAATCCAGGCAAATAAACTTCAAACCATAATACATTATACCAGTTGATAATGCTATTTAGAATTGCTTCGTGTTATATATAGAAGGCATACAGACAATAAAATATAAGTCATTTGTATTTTTATTTCTCTTCGGGATATGTCTCATTAAAAAAAAATTGGTTAAAATCATCAGCAATTAATAGTGTATTTCTTAGATTTTTTTTATTTACAAGGTAAAGATGTAGAGGCCAGAGCACATCGTTTTTATTTTAATTTAAATGTCACTTAAGCACTACAGTGTTTAGTTTGTCCTTTTCAACTTCACACTAAATTCCATTTTCAACTTGTTTGCTTTTTACAATTGTATAGCATTTCTAAAAGTATTGCATTACAATCCGCTGGTTTATTAATTACATGTTGAATGTGTACTTCCTAATCGCCTGTCCAAAAATCAGAACAGGTGAAGCAGAATCTATTTTAGAATAGCGAAGGCTTAACTCATATCATGACCTAGTAAATATGTAAACAAACCACAAGAATCGGAAGTAGAACTGATATTATAACTTCCTTACCATGAAAGAACTACATGGCGGTAAAGTGTCTTACATGCATTTTCAAAAATAGATATTTATACTAGCCATTGTACTGTATCTAATATATTAATAACTGCTGAATATTCAGCTAAACCCGCGGTATGAGTCACGAAAATAGTTCTTCTTTTATTAATGCGCGATTTATCCTAGAGTCACGAAAAACTTTTGATTTGTTAATAATAATGTTTTGTATAATGTAGAAATATTTATTTCCTACTAATAATGTCTTGGAACTCAGAGGTTACACCTTTATTCAAGTATAATTTGCTGTCCTACTTTTTCGACAGCGGTAAATCGTTTCAGCAGTAATTTGCATATTGCGCAATAATACTACGGGACTACAACGTTTTTATCAATAATATACGTTCATATTTTAACTTGGATAACTTAATTTGAAATTGAAAAGGCTAAATATGGAAGACATTAAGATATCCAGACAAAGTATGGGAGTTTTGAAGGATCAAATTCATGTACTATTTCTTGGGCTGTTAATTGGTTTAGGACACATTGCGCGAGTGTAGCCAACGAAATCCCATGTGTAGATGACTTAGCTCTGAACGCGCCTGAGGGCGCGTCCGTCGCAAAAACAATACGATACCATACGGCACAGTTTAAATGCAATACCAATACATGGTAATACCAATACCAATGAAATGCACTTTCAATACAATTTTAATGCGATACGATACGAAACGATACGATAAGATACGATACAATTAATATAGTACGACAAATACAGCACGACACTGCACGAAATAAAGCAGCACCATAGATATAATTAATCTGTAACTTTAGTCTTTAAAAGAGCAATCAACATTACCTGAGTATAATATCTATATAATAGACTGACAATAAAATGGATTCTAAAAATATCTATTCATAGAGCCATAAAATTTCAAGTACATATTGAGTGAATTAAAAAACAAGCAATCATATAAAACCTTATTGCTATCAACACTCACATGGGACATATCCTCTAACAGTTTACAAAATGGTACTCATTGGCCATACAGCTGTGTCATCTTCTGCTGCTTCATTTGCATCCTGGCAATTAGTAAAGACTTTATTTCACATTCGTATTCACTTCAGATGATAAAACTCATAAGGCATCAACAGACGGTAGGATTTTGAAGTACAACATCAATTAAAACTTAAATGATCAAGCAAATCTTATAGTGTCTGAAAGCTACTATTTCTTGAATTCGTACAACTTAATGCTAGATTTATAGGATAGGGGTGGTTCTATCTCCTAATTCTTGTTGTATAGACCTCCCACGATGACAGGTACCAGATTTCAAAATTATCCCCTGATAATGTGTTTATTGAATTAAATTCTAGATACAATTAGGGCTTAAATGTAAACATAGTAGTAAGATGAAGTAAAAATGATGTTGAAAAAAAAACTATTTGATGCCCCTAAGTTGTGACATGTTCGAATCGAAAATTACTCAGAAAATGATTATAGACTTACTTGTGTTTAAAAATGGAGGAGTTGCCATCATTACTCATGACGAAAAAAAATTTTTTTCACCGTGAGACCAAAGTTATTTTATTAATTCCAGAATTTGGTAATTTTCTAAAAGCTCCCTCATGCCATTCACGGTCTACGTCTGAATCAATCTTCTTTATATTGGTCAATACCAACAAATAATAACATTTACACATATTCCAGTAACAATAGTGAAAAAAATCTGTAAGAGGTCCATTCGGGGGAAATTGTTTTGGAGGGAAACCTGATGATTCATGCAATATAGAATTACGTACGGTCTGCATGTAAGTGTTATAATGCTAGATTACATCATATCTTTAATAAGTGTTGAACAATTAAGTCCTAACGTCTGTTGAAGCCTTAGCATGCTCTTTATCTGTAATTTCAACATTATAAAGCACACATTGGTCTTTCGAAGGAAAAAAATATATCTCTGAGACTTAATGTGCATGTAACGATTATACTAAAACGTAGAACATTTTCTTGCTGAACATCTCTCTGTAAAGTTAACAATTCGGAAAGGAAAAAATGATCGAAACCAGACCTAGTTCTAATACAGGGTCATAAAATATGAAACTTTCATTATTTGTCAACGTCCAGCTAGCTAGCCACCTTATACGAATAATATGCTTGCGATTATAAAATTGTATATAAATTTTCACTGTAGTAAATTATATATGATATTCATACGAGCAAGAACTAGCGAACTCGTATACGTAATTAATGGTTTGCTCATGTCAAATATTCAACTTTATGATACTAGTATTCATTTATTCTAATAATTGAAATAAAATAAAACGACTATGAGTAACATTTTCATATTTAATTTTGTTATATGTATATGACTCATACATGAACGCTTCAATAATGTTATTGCAAACAATAAAGCAATATCGTACTAAATACAATTCAAGGTTGGATTGTTTTGGCCGCTCAAATTTGCCAGGGTATCCCGTGTCTAAAAAAATTCGACCGAAAGGAGATCAGACGTGCTTTATATTACACATTTACTTTTTGCTAAAGTCCCAATACATAAAAAACCGCAAACAGTATCATACAAACGCAGCGCAACGCAAACGAAAAACACAGTGTTCAGCAAAAATATGGAACGCTTCACGAATTTGCGTGTCATCCTTGCGCAGGGGCCATGCTAATCTTCTCTGTATCGTTCCAATTTTAGTATATGTACTGTCGAAGCAAGTACAATAAACAGGGTTTTAAGTTAAAATACCAAACAAAACTGAATACAATGTCTGATCTCCACTCGATCGGGAGAATTTTTCGCCACAATAAATTTATCAAAAATTTATCCCCCAAATTCTTATCGAGAGACTGGTACATTTTTAATGATAGAATCTTTGAAGTAATCTAGGAGGAATTTAAAACCAATATCATTGAGATGAACCTCGTCTGCCCGAAAAAAAATGCAGTTTTAGCATCAAAGTCTGGCTTAATTGTGTCACTTTTACCCGATGAATAAACTAATTGACGGCCTATCCTGTTAACTCGTTTGCGTTTATTCTCCGTAGCAATCCAACCTTCCGTGGCATTATGCCAGGTCTGCCTCTGTAATATATCTACCCAAATTAGTACCGTTGTAGGGAAAGCTTCACACACGTAAAAAATTTCATCCCGAATAGCATCTTTCAAATTTAAAATTGGTAAATCTGCCAAATCATTACCTCCTAAATGAACAATAATAATGGATGGAGGTGAAAAAAACAACACCTGTGATTCAATAGAGTGACGGAAGGACTGCCAACGTAGGCCTCGAACACCCTACCAGGCTATTGTTAAATCTTTCAATCTCAAGTTAGGCTTTCCTGTGTTCTTTGTCCGCTGTCCAGCCCAGAACGGGATCGAGTCACCCAGGACCCAAACATCCGCTTCAGTCTCTAGAAGCCTGACATCCACCATGTCGTCCAATTCGTCGGCTTGGCGCTTCTGACCCCTAGATTGTTTGGCATCGACGCGCGGATTATCCTGCACGTGCTCTTGACTCTGTTGGGGCTGGGCCCTACCACAAACATTTACCGCTCTACCTGTACGACGTGGAGCTGAATTTTCTTGACTTTCGACGGTCCCTTGTGCATTTCTCAGCAAACGAAGCTCCCCTAGAGGAATGTCAGGTACTGAAGCCGCCTGTCCTGTCTCGCTGCGTCGCATAGCTATTTCTCTTCTCGAAGGTTAAATCCTTCGGCGCGTACGACCTCGTGGCATGGCAAATAATTTGTTCAGCTTACTCTAATTTGATGTGTTATAGCTTCGTCGTCAAACAATAACTAAGAAAGTTGCACGAGAAACTCGGGCTTTTATATTATTAACAGCTACTTCTTTAAACCCGGCCCTATATAGTAATGATAAGATAAACACGGTAACCAGAGTAATGTAAACAATCTACAGATAATGACCGAGGTTTGCCGATTGCCACGTATCGATAGCTTTAAATAAGGTAGCAGACGATTATTTCTCTAAAATAAATTATGGGATTATTTTAATTCTAAAATAAGCTTTATTATCTAGTTTAAACATATTTATTTATCAATTTTACAAGCATGTAACATTTTTACATCACAATATATATGGATTGGAAAAAAGCATAACACTTACATGTATATTAATTTCTTTCCATATTATTAATTTATTTAAATGCGTTGAGCCCTGCAAAAATCATAATTATAATGAAATTGGGTCGGTTTAGGCTATTACTTACTTAACACTCTTCAAATGCTTAGGAACTTGAGTCAATGATGGGTTATAACATAAGTTATGGCATTCACAATTATATAAGCACAGTGTATCATTGGCGTCCGCGCCGAAGCGCGGCGCCTTTTATGGAATGAAATCAGATTTTGTGAAAGGGCGACAGCAACTTCTCGAGCCTTTTATAGTTGTTCATAATAAAAACCGATCATTCCGATCGGTATGAGGGTGCTTGATTATTAATTAGTCGCGACATGTACAATGAATAGCGAACTGGAGAATTTCGCAATGCAAACATTTTCAAATGAAATCACCTTTTGCTTCAATAAATCGCGCTCTTCGGGGTATTTTTATTTATCATTTTGTAGCACACTGGTATGTTATTCCGAAAGCTGTAAATAGAATGATGAGTTGATGACCTAAATATTCCGAAAATCTATTTATAGAGGGATGTACTCCTATCGGCAATTCGCGGTCTCTCCTGGTCTATTTTGACCGGGATTTACTAGTGACCGGCGAATAGTACCACACGTTTATTGTCCGGTCTCTCCCGGTTTTGGAGTAGATGTTTGATATCGTTACAGAACAGAACAAATACTTTACAGATAAATAAGCTTTTTTCAAAATGAATGTTTGTCACTTAGTTTGGTTACAATAATTAATAAACACAGATCAACTCTTAAATTTATTGATTATTGTTATACATAAACATACAATTCGAAAAAAAAAAAAAAAAAAACACAAATCGCATGTTTTATTTTATCTATATGAGATCAAAACAATAAATATGTACAATAATTGAGAAAAAATCATTTTTATGGCATTAATATGACACTATCAACTTTGAAACATTTTAATTAATTTGTTATTCGTGTTTAGTAAAGATGCCGAGGAATTATTCAAAGTTACAAATCAGATTTTATGAATTATTCAATTGATTGATAATTTAAAAAATGATAAAGAAAAATACAAATGTACATGTATATGGTTTAAGAATAAACAATATTATATATTGAAAGATTATATAACCATAGTTTACTGACTTTTTCCAGTTAAGTTTTGACTTAAATATAATCGTCGGTCAATATGACAATTGAATTCTTAAAATAGTAGTAAACGTAAAAACTCAGTATTAAAATAGCGCATAAAACACAAAAAAAGAAAAGAAAACAATATTCATTAAAGCTGTATTTTTTTATTAAAATAAATATTACAATTATTGTATAATAAACAATTATGCTCAACATGATCAACATGGTAATATAGCAAGTGTCATATTGTTACTAAGTGTGAACAGATACCTTAAGAGGGGGTCTTCGCTAATAGCGATAACATAATAAGGGACAATTACACAAGTGTGGTGTTGATCATGCGTTACACATATGGATTATAAATGATTGTATACATGTATATCCGTTGCTATTAATAACCACGATCAGAAAGAAATAACAAGTAATATTCTAATTTCTAGCATGCCAATCAAAGTTATAAGTAATGAACAATGTCTTTCGTCCGTTCATTCATAAGTGATATACAATTCTGGTAAAAACCAATGAACCATTGAAAAGTTTATAAGAATATCTTGTCATCATATATCTACTAGTTCATCTGCACCTGCTGCATTTCTTGCTTGGACGCCCTTTGATGCTTTGCATCAATGCTTTTCTTGTATTTACTTGTATAAACAGAGTTTCATCAACTGGCTTGAATATAATAAACACATACTCGTTCATAAGACAAGTTTTGACAATTTCTGTAACCATATATTCTAACACGACACGCATTTTTCCCTATTGAACATAGAAGAACCGAAAGTGTGTGTTATTATGCAATAGAGTCACTGTTTGGCGTTCTATATTTAGACATGTGATAGAATTTCAAGCTCCTGTGATATATAAGGGCATAAACCACTCTCGGTGGTGAGCTATCTTCCCACAGACAGGGTTTGTGTGCCTAACAACGTTACAAAAATAAAATTATTTTATCAAAATGTCATCAGTAAGTTTAATTTATTTTATTGTTCGATTCTTACTGAAAAATTCTGTAAAACATGAAGTTATTAATAGTTTTTTATGTCCGGTAGAGTCACGTACAATTTCTGTAACGGATACTGGAATATAACTAAGCCAGTGGAAGAAAATATCTTACCTCCCTTTTTAGAAACACGCCATTTGCAGTACTTTATGAATTTTGTTTTGGCGGAAACAAAATATTCCAAAAGAGAATACAGACATCATTTAGCTGTGTTTACTAAATAAATTAAGTAAAGAAAAACATTTAATTACTTAGATTTAAAAAGATTTTATCGGGGTAAGCTAGTCCTAAAAATATTACGTTGCTTTGAAAGTTCGAGATATTTTTTACGTTTTGGCACGGCAAAGCCATACTGGTTTGGGAGATAAACCACAGGTGCTAGTGGCATTGATTTGACCTAATTAAAATGTGTTTGACCTTTGTTAAAAAAAAAAAAAAAAAATCCTAAAATGTGTTTGACTTTGTTATTTATACAAAAATTATCAATATATTAAAAAAAAAAAAAAATTAAAAATTTTTTTTTTCACTGTTATATTATTATTGACAAGGTATGCAACATTCAGGTACGAAAATTATGGGTACGCCGGTTATCTGTGTAAAATTTTTCACCGGGCGGTAATATCGTCGGATTTTTGCATGGAATCAATTCACAATATATTTTTCTATTACAATTTACTATTTGCAGATCCCCAATTAACCGCTAGTTAATGTTTTAAAGCCCGAAAGTAAGAAATCACCCAGGTCCGAAAGATGAGACCGTCATGACATGTATATTGTAAGCTGGTATTTACGCTTGAAATACATCAACAAAGAGATCAAACGGGTCGAACTCACATGCAAACAACTGGATTTTACATACTTTTGATTGGTTTTATCCTCCACGAGTGGCACTAAGTCCTATGTGCCCGTATTTTAAGAAAAATACTACATGTATAAGGTAATTCCTAAATCGGAAGTGTTCTCCGCAACACGTGCTTGGTTCCCTGTTCCGCTCTTTGTCAATGTATGTGAAAGGGAAGCCGGAGAATACTTCCGGTGGGAATTACCTTCTAAAAATATCGTCTACATGTAGGATATTTCTTTAAATACAGGCTCATAGGACTAAGTTCGATTCGTGGAGGATAAAACCATTTAAAAGTATGTAAAATTCAGTTGTTTGCATGTGAGTTCGACCCGTTTGATCTCTTTGTTGATGTATTTCAAGCGTAAATACCAGCTTACAATGTACATGTCATGACGGTCTCATCTTTCGGACCTGGGTGATTTCTTACTTTCGGGCTTTAAAACATTAACTAGCGGTTAATTGGGGATCTGTAAATAGTAAATTGTAATAGAAAAATATATTGTGCATTGATTCCATGCAAAAATCCGACGATATTACCGCCCGGTGAAAAATTTTAACACAGATAACCGGCGTACCCATAATTTTCGTACCTGAATGTTGCATACCTTGTCAATAATAATATAACAGAAAAAAAAATTTTTTTTTTAAATTTTTTTTTTTAATATATTGATATTTTATTGTATAAATAACAAGGTCAAACACATTTTAATTAGGTCAAATCAATGCCACTAGCACCTGTGAGATAAACTCGGCCGAAAATCAGTGTTTTGGGGGCATATTTCATTTATTTGTTTACGTATTCTGATGAATCTTGCACCATAATAAACTTCAGCTCTTCGATTTTCCGGTATCACCATAAAAGTTATATTTAGAAACATAACGGGTAATTTTGAGAGGCCCTGGAAGAGGTACGTAAAGGGATATTTTTAACGCGCGCGAGTAGATAATTCCGGCTCTTTGTTTTGCTTCTTAAATGAGTAAGTTAAAACGTAAAATAACATGTTTAGACATTTTATTATTTCTTTGCTGTCCATTTATGTCAAATAAAAATATTTGTTACCAAAATTGTTGAGCATTACGTTCGTATGATAACACGATATTTATATGCAACGGACTTGTAACATGTTAATCATTTTTACGTGTAAAAACACATGCATTATTATTTATTAACATATAACGAAATATGTGGTAAAAGAATTAGTGATTCAGATTTATTTTTGCTTAGCTTAACAGAGTGAAGAAGAAATTAATTTAGTGGTATTCAACTTACACATTAACATATAAAAGGAGCATTTACCATCAGTCTTTCAATCCATTTCACTTAAAGATTACAATTGTGTAATCAGCCTTTTTTCTGAGTTAGCAAGAATTTCATCCACAAAATGTATACGGATGTAGTCGGTCGAAATATAAAAGTACCCCTGTGCGAGCCTCAAAATGAGCACCTGCTGCACATGCGCACAACAATGGGATTCCCGTACTTTTTAAAGGCATGTTTTGTAAACAAACAGGTAAAAGTGTGTGTTATTTTTTAAATACCTTACCAAACTTGACAAAATTTCCAGATATTGTCGAATTCCAGCAATAGTATGAGATGGTGAGCTTGATTAGATTAAAAATTCTGATACATTGTAATTCGATTTAATTATAAAAAGCCGAGTTTATCAACCAGCCGAAGTTATCTCCCCAACCAGTATCGAAAGTGCTCATAAACCTATAGCATGTACCGAAAGAAATCTTACTTATTTCCAATTGACTACAGTAGTGTTAAAATTAGTAAAAAATGAGATTGACATTATGTTAGTCATATACCTAAACACGAAAAATTTTGTGCAAAATATTTTTAACGTAGATTCAAATATGGAATGTTCAGCATTTTACTCATTTTTGCAAAAAGCCACAATAGTTCATTAAAATGTACAGTATGCATATGTCTGAAATGACCATAATTTTCTACATTTCTTGTTTGCTGAAAAAAATGAGTTACAAAGTGAAGATAGTTTAAATATTTAAGATTGAGCAATACAACATTTAGTAATCTTACTTAGAACATGAGAAATTAGAGTGTAGGCTAACACATGGTACAGCTCATGGAATGTTCACAAAATATGTGATTGATAGTACAAACATAAAACATTTATCATTACCTAAGTGAATTTTAAGTCCATTCCCATTACACTATACTGTAAAATCATTATTATTTGTGGGGCACAAATAAATTCTGTATCAGGGGGCAACCCTCTCATACCTTTAATTGGGTAAATAAATGGGGTTACCCAGTTGGTGCCTCAGAAAAAAAAGTGTGGCTTTCATTGGTAGGTTAATCAACAAATTTAAGATCCGACAAAATTTTATTCCAACAAATACTCCTTTCCATATCTCTATTGTTTATAAATATGAGTTGGCGGTTTACTGGCCCATAATTGTGTTATGAATGTATACAAATAATTAGGTTTGTGACTGATTAAATCCATAAATACATGTTGTTTAGGTTTGCATCATGTAAGAAACTTGACATAAAAGTCGATTATATGTCTTCAATTTGCTGTCACAAATGTCGGGGGCATATACACCACATGTGGTCTACTTGATCGCTATAGGGTACTTGATTGTGTTAACCTATTTTGGTCAATATGGGAACCCAGTGCATCAATTAACACCAATAAAAATTGTCAGTTTACAGCTATTAATTGTTAATCTAAATTGACTTTTGAAAATATCTTTGATATTAATAAGGTAAGAAATGTACACAAAACAATCAAATAATATCGATCGCTAAAACAGACAAATTATTTTGTCGCATTTTAACAATTGTTGAATTGATCCAATTTAAATGAATTTTAAGCTGTATATGTGCGACTGCTATTACGTAAACTTAAAAGAAGCCGCCGACTTTTTATTAGATCCACATATATTTAAATAAGTGGAGTGGACTTAGAATTCATTTCTAACTTAGGATAAACATGATAAATGTTTTTCTCAATTTCTGCTATCAAACACATATTTTGAACTACCCACATACCTTGATTGATGACTGGACATGAAATATATCCTGTAACAGACCATATCCTATATTAATTTTGTATTTGTCACATTTTGTGGCTTTGAAATAATGATAACAAGTTTACAAATGTATTTGTGTTGACACATACACAGGAGTTATTTTATTCTATAATTCTTAAATGAATTTATTGTTATTGGCATGTGCAAATTCAGCATAGATCAAACTTTTGCACTGAAAGTCCAGATCCATACCTCAATCTTTTGAAATAGCACAATTTTGTGCTTCATGTAAACTTCTCATATGTGGGGGATGTTACATGTAGTAAGTCTGTTACAAATTCTTGTTTATAATTAATTAACATGGATTGTTAGTGCTATTTTCAATGCATAAATTTCTTTCATTGTTCACTTCATAGTTCTGATTATTTTACCTACACCTATCAGACTATTTAAAGTGGTTTCCTTTTAGCTTGATGATAAATGTTTAAAAATAAATTAATCTATATAAACAGTTTTTGTTTAAGATAAACTTTACATAGTTACACAATGTTTATTCATGCTATATAAGTTGATAGATTAAATAATACTAAATATTTTGAAGAAGAGACAATTATTGAGTGTAAATCTTTAACAGAAGAAACTATTTTTTAATCTCTAATATTCTTTTCGATGGCTCAGCGCAAAACTCAGCTAACATCATTTTTTGAAATTTTACAGGAGGGTGAAAAAACTGTCTTATTTTTTACCCTGCTGATATCTTTTAAATATTCTATTATTTCTGTATCATGCTAAAGGCCTTGAAACTTACATGATAAGTCATTTTCAAGTGGAATTAATTTTTAATGGTTTAAAAGCAATTATTTGAGTTAGCATGGGTTTTGCGCTGAAAATCAAAGACTTTTCTTAAAACAAGTGAGTGCAAAACTAGGCTAAGTCAACTTGGATGAGTTTTGCACTTGCAAATGAATGATATGTTGGAACAAAAGTTGTAAAATGTGTGCTAAGTCAAGTTAACATAATTTACAAATCTATTTGATTTATATAATAAGAGGAAAAATTATATACAATGAACATTCTGAAACAGTTCAATTAATTTACTTGTCAAAGTTGATATTTCTATTTCTCTATTAAATAGTTATTTTACAATGCAACTTATGTAACTTAAGCTACAGTCTCACTTACATCCCGGTAGACGTCCGGGGTGATCCGGGAACGACCGGGGTACGACCGGGAACAACAGGGGTACATCCGTAACTCTGCCGGCAACGTCCTGGATGATCCGGGATAATCCGGGAACATCCGGCATTCGACCCCAGATGGAATAAAATATTTAATATCACCGGGGTGGTCCGGGATGATCCGGGAATGTATAGCTTTGCCGGCTTCATCCTTAACTCTGCCGGGAACGACCGGGGTTATACCAAGAAAGCACCGTAGCTCTGCCGGCACAAACCGGGGATGATCCGGGGTATGATATAGCCGGTAGAGCTACGGTAGAGCCCCGGTATATGCCGGCAGAGCTCCGGTAACTACAGGCAGAGCCCCGGAGGATTAAGGTAGAGCTACGGTTGATCCCGGTAGAGCCCCGGCAAAGCCCGGATCATTTCAGAAGAACAAGGACAATTTGCGATGATTGAACTTGTTTGTATTAAAAGCCTTCGCATTTCCCTTCTATCCAGTATGGCATAAGGATGTTTCAGAAAATCATCATGAATTACTATTCTGGAACAATAGATATTATATTAAATAAAAATTATGTATCAAAGTTATCATTTTCGGGCGTTTTCAATCCACAGGGGTTCTACCGGGGCTCTGCCTGGATCGTCCTGGGCTCTGCCGGGGCTCTGCCTGGATCGACCAGGGCTCTGCCTGGGTCAACCGGGGCTCTTCCGGCGTCATCCGGGAACGACCGGGGAAGCACCGGCATGAACCGTAGCTTCACCTGGGCTCTGCCTGGATGATCCGGAGCGCATCCTGGGTGGTTAGTAGGGAACTACGGTAGTGCTGCCGGGGTAAGTGTGACCGCAAAAATAATTTCATCCCGGATCGTCCCGGTAACTTACCGGGATGGTCCTGGGCTCTGCCGGGAGTAAGTGAGACCGAGGCTTTAGACTGAACATTAAGTGACTTATCATACACTTGCAGTCTTATAAAATGGAAATGTTAGGAATAAGGAATTAAACCTGAAGTGCAAAAATAAATAAGACCTTTGTACAGTTTAGGTAATTTTTGCACAAGCAATGAGCACAATTTGAACTAAATCTTTGTTATTCATTTTCTTTACATGGTATGGTGTTTTTAAAGTGAGCTGTTGTGGTTTAAGTTGCTCTCTGAGAGAGCCTGCTTTATAAATGACAATAAATATTTGAGAAATTAGCTGATTCGATACCGGCATGGCACAAACTGTTTCTCATTTTTAGTATATACTATATTTGTTCCTCTCCACTAATAATAAATTAAATTTTTAGATAGTATACCACATTATAGAAACATTGCTCTACCTTTCTTTAGCTTTGAAGTTTTTATTGTAGAATACAAATTATTAATTCCCCTTTTAAATGTTTCATCTTAAAATTTATGAAAAGCTTCACTTGAAATTTCACTTGATCTTTAAATGACTTATTCTTTGAATGCAATAATATGATCAAACCCTTGTTATGATACTACCACAATATATTGTGAAATTATAGTAAACCTGTAATGGAATATATTGATTGCTATGAAAAAAATGTTATAAAAAGTGGAAAGTATTAGCTATGAACAGATGTTTGAAATGTTTTTATATAATTTATTATATCACATCTAAAGTTAAAACTGTATCAAAAATAAAAATATTTGGACTATGTGATATTTACTGGAGCCATACTGGCTGAGTAGGAGTATGTTATAATAAGCCAGGTCCATAGACTTTCTTACTGAAATTCTAACACTGGAACTGATTTATTATGTATAGCATCAAAAATTCTACATTTGGTAAATCTAAGTTGTCTGATAATCCTACGATCCCACCCCCACCCCCCTGTTTTCTGCTTTGTATACCTCTAGTGCATTAGTATTTTTGACAGAGAGAACACTATCGGAATCCAGAATTACACAAGATGTTAAAAAATGCAATTTGCAAAACATTGTTTTTGACTGGTTTAGGTATTAAAGTGTTAGTAAGTCTTACTAAATTCAATATAAACATTTTAATAATGAAATGGTCCATTACTCTGGATACCTTTATCTTATTTTACCAATGATAACTTTATAAGATTAATTAAAGATAACAGACACACAAGTATTTTTATGCAAGTTGATAAGATTACTTTAGAAATGTGAAGAAAACATTGCAAACAAGATAACAAGTGCCTATTTCTATGAATAAACAGAATGGTGATGAAAAAATCTAATTCATAAACATTTAAAATCATATGATAATAAATAATGTGTTAAATTTTTGTATAATTATAATATTATCAATTAAGAGATTTTCATTTAATATGATTTTGGAATGGAAACGTTTCAAATGATTAAGAAAATTGAAAAACCTTTAACCTTTGTTTTTATTATTCTCTTACAGTGTAAAATCAAATTCAGCTGTGGTTTTCTGCCATTATTAAAGCATTAATTTGTGTTCAAGTCTGACTTTCTGAAGAAAAATTGTAGAAGGTTTTATGCAAATATTTAAGTTATTAGAATTTTGATTAATATTAGGATCCAGTGATCTTAGATGTAACAATAATATTCCGCAACCGTATTAATGTCAAGCTCTGAATTTTAATCCAGTAAAAGTTACAGCCTTACTATTAATACATGTATATAAAATTCATCAGTTTGTTATTTTATTAACACTATTTTTTAGCTTACTCTGTAAAACAATAGTATAAGAATAAACCTGAATTACAATTTTAAATATTAAAAGATTTCAACATTATTTTAAAGTTCAACTATTGAATAATATTACATTAATATAGAAAATTCACAGCTTTCACATGTATTTAACTGTGATTTACTTTTATGTTTAAAATTTGTTAAACATATCTTTCATTTAATCTGGACTAGGTATTGCAATGAAAAATTTAATAGTGTGATTATATTGCAATATATACAGACATTATTGCATATTATACAAATATGTACTTTTTAGCTGGTGAATATAGTGTGATATGTACTGAAAAAATTAATATTGACCGAGGTGATTCTTTAGCCAAGGTCAATATTAATTTATCAGTACATATCACACTATATTCACCAGCTAAAAAGTACATATCTGTTTTATAATATAATTTATAAATAGCTTTTATATGGCTTATTAATTCTGCCATTGCCTACAATGGAAATTGACATTTTTAGCTTGTCTTATTTTTCCATTAATTGGCCCTATCTTTTAAATGAGTGCATTAGCAAGCTCATTTTTAGTGTTCTTTAAAATGTTATGACTAATTTGACTCTTATTTAAGAGTCATCCAATTTTATTTTTTTAGAATAATATATACATGGTACAACAAACTTGGCGTGATGTTGCGTCATAGTCTCATATCTTTCAGGAAATTTCCAGAAAATCTATTTTAGATTATATAATAATGTGATTTATCACATACCCGTGCCGCTTTTGCAACTCGGTAAAAATGATATTGCACGTGACATCATTTGCATATAAAAACATAGAGTTAAGACTCCCTATATGTTAGCGTTACACAATAGGCACATAATTGAAAAATTATTCTTTTTTCAATTTAAACACTCTTTATTTTTGGTATGTGATAAATAGAATATAGATTCATTTAAGTTTAATACTAAATTTATTAAACTCGTTGAATAAAATAATATAATCGCAAGAGGCTCGCATAATATAATTTCATTTAACTTGTCCAATGAATTTCATTATTAAACTTACACTCATTCAATATCCTCTATATATTGCGATATTAACAGACATATTGCATATTGTGATATATTACAATATTAACAGACATATTGTAGTAAGTTATGAACTAAGTAAAATGCTTAAAATCAAGGGTAAGATCTACATAAACTTGACTTCATAGTTTTATTCTTATAATTATCTATTTATGAGAGGCCCTTTTATTTTGTTAAAAGTGATACTGTTTCTAAAGGAGTTTCAACAACTTTATGCAATATAATTTGAAGTCAAGCTATATATAAGCAGAGAATACTTCTTATTTTCCTTATTTATAAGGGTTTTATAAAAAGATAAATCAATAATTTTCGAGGTTCTACAGTTGATTGCATTGGTCAATACATATCATTTTTTAGTACATATCATATTCACCAGCTGAAATTTAGTCCCAATCTGTTTTATTATAAAATGTAAAAATTACTTCTATATGCCTTTTTAACCCTTTCGCTGCCAAAGGGTTATTGTTTTATTGTTAACCTATTTGCCAGAGGGGTTTTCTAAGAAATTACTCTATAATTTATTAATATAATTATTATTATTTGTTATAAGTATATATAATAATTATATATGTTTCCAAATCTGTTAATATAATAATAATTATTGTCCATGGTATAATTTTCTTTATATTTATTATTACTTTTATTATTATTATTATTTATTTATTATTATAACTATAATATTAATTGAAACGGCTAAAGCCGTCCATATGGCAAATACACCGAAAATAACAGGTACAGCTTAAGCCGTCTTTATGGCAGTGAAAGGGTTAATTTGGTTCTGAATAACACACAATTCTAGATTTTTAATTGTCCCTAACTTTGGTTAGGGTCTGTCAAAGAATGCACAGGAAAATCTAAATTCTTACTAGTCCTAAATTAATATGCCAAATTACAAAACAATGTTTCTTTTTATCTTTCATTTTAATTCATATATGACACTTATTTGAACAAAACTTCTCTTCAATAACAACAACAAATGGATATGATGTCAAGTCATAACAGCAAAAATTGTAGACTTCTTGCAATAGCTTCAAATGATGTCATACTAATGTATGACAACACTGAATTTAGGCTTTACAATATTCAAATGCTATAAGACTCATCAAAACTACTTCAAGTTCAAAGCAGAGAGGTACAAATGTAATTTAAAAGGAATATTCTATGTTGTAAAATTTAAAAGATAAAGAACTATATACTGTAAATTCATAATATTAACAAGCAATTATCATAGTATTGCAAGCAATCCATAAGTCCCCTACCGGTAAGAGCCCAAGCAACATTCTGAAGGGCCATTCACTTAGGTTCCTATTTTAAGTAAATCTGTTGAAAAAAGTTCTTTAAAAGAGATCACAGGAAACAGTTTTAATGTACAGACAGACGGACTGAAGGACACTCTAAAGTTATTTTTTAAACATCCCTGTTATCAAAATATAACATTTTTAAAATCCTATCATGATTGAAGAAGTTGGAGTAAAAATTACCAATTTCTCAAAAAAAAGTCTAAGTTCAAAAGGGGCATAATTCTGGAAATAGTCTTGCTAGAGTATTGAACACTCACAAATGTTGAGTGACAATAAGAAACATTTATATGAAGTTTGAAGTAGATACATTCAGAAAAAGAAGTTATTAAAAAAAAACAATGTTTTTTTCATGAAAAATTTTAAAGTTCAAGGGAGGTAATTCTGATAAATTTTGTACTAGAGTTGTAAACCTTGCCACATATTGATATGGTTGATGACAAGCAACTTATATTTAAAGTTTGAAGAAAATACCTTAAGAAATAAAGAACTTATAGTGAAAAAACTTAAAAACTAGAATAAGAAATCTTGAAATTCAGTCTATTTGTTGCCATAGCAACCAGAATTTTCAACATAGGAAGATAAGAAAAGGATGTGCATAATTTCCATACTGCCATCTACCCATATGTCAAGTTTCATAAACATATTTTCAGTACTTTTTGTGTTATCACTGGATCCAGGTTATGTGTAAATTTGCCATATTTTCAGTCTATTTGTTGCCATAGCAACCAGAATTTTCAACATAGGAAAGAAAAGAAAAAGACGTGCATAATCTCCATACTGCCATCTATCCATATATCAAGTTTCATAAAAATATTTTCAGTACTTTTTGTGTTATCGCGGGATCCAGTTTATGTGTAAAATTTGTCATATTTTCAGTCTATTTGTTGCCATAGCAACCAGAATTTTCAACATAGGAAGAAAAAAAAAAGACGTGCATAATCTCCATACTGCCATCTATCCATATATCAAGTTTCATTAAAATATTTTCAGTACTTTTTGCGTTATCGCGGGATCCAGTTTTGTGGACGGACTGACGGACGGACGGACGGACGGACTGACGGACAGACGGACGGAGGGTAAACCTAAAGTCCCCTCCGGTAAACCGGTAGGGGACTAATTAGTGCAACACTAAGCTAAGTCATGTTAGACTAGTTTTGCACTGGTGATTTTTTTGTGGGTTGAAAAAAAAATTGGTGCAAAACTCATACTAACTTGACTTAACCCAGTTTTGCAGTAACTAATTTGATCAGTTTGACTTAGCATGTTTACTTAAAATTTAAATATAATTACTAATACAGGGAATATGTTCAAAATATTTATAGGGATAAAGGGATGTTTGATTAGCTTTCAGAATTTATCAAAAAGTCCTTTTGGGTGAAATATGGACGTAGCTGAGTTTTGCGCTGAGCCATCGTTTTGTCTTTTTTTTTTTGTTTACAGGTGGACAATTTTTTATTTCTATTGATCAAGTTCAGTATGTGGTGAGTAAGTTTGGTGAGCAACCCCTGTGAAATCTGTACAAGATGTCTGCGGCAAGCATGGCAGAGAACAGGGACGATGATGAACTCAGCATACCGAGGGCGTCACTTAACAAAATGATAAAGGAGATTATACCTAATGTGAGAGTGGCCAACGATGCCCGAGAACTGATACTAAACTGTTGTACAGAGTTTATACACCTTGTGTCAACAGAAGCCAATGAAATCTGCAATAAACAGTTCAAGAAAACTATCTCTCCTGAACATATACTAGCTGGTAACTAACTTACAGTCTTTTATATGCTTATGGGTCAAAACATGTTTATTATCATGTTTATTATCAGGGCTTTTTCGTGTTCTGTAGAAGGGGTGGTTTAGGGAAGGCTTCCCTAAAGAATTGATTTTTTAAATCATGCAGTTTTCTCCAAAAATTGAATTTACATAACATTTTTCTGCCCCTTTTGCAATTACCGTATACCATATAATTTTCCCCAAAAATTAAGGGCAGGGCTGCTTCCCCAACCTGCGGGAAAAAAGCTCTGATTATTATTTATAAAAGATATGAAAATTTTTTAAAGGCTGCATGCCTCCACATTAGCCAAAATAGTTCAAGAAATCAACCTTGAGAAAAATGTAATTAGATTTTAAGAATAATTTAGATATGCTATACAATATATGCAATTAATGACTGATATGCAGTATTTATCAACATATTTCTGTGTGACTGACACAGAAAGGGCTATTTTGCATATTCTGATCTAATTATGGTATTTTTCATAGATCTTAAGTGTTAATAGTATCCAAAGTGATTTATTTTCTATTGTTTTTATCATTATTTTAAAGTCTTAGGGCAACCGCCTCCGTGGTTGAGGGGTTAGAGTCAATGACTTCTAATCCAGTTACCTCTTTGGCGGGGGTTCGATCCCCAGGAGATGCTTTGGTAGTTTAGCGCGGAGGAAGGTAGTCTAGTACTGGTGTAACTCTCCAGGAATGATGGTTAGGAAACTACTCGCCTATATGACTGAAATACTTTTGGGAAAAGGCATAAAATGAAACAAACAAACAAACAAAGAGTTAGAAAATGTGTCCATTGTTGGCCAATCCACTTTAATTTCAGCATTAGACACTCTAGGATTCGGAGCATACAAGGAAGATGCTACAGAAGTTTTAAAAGAAGCAAAAGCCGTTGCTGCAAAGAAAAGGCGGGGCAGTTCTAGACTGGAAAATCTTGGTATACCCGAGGAGGAGTTACTCAGGCAACAACAGGAATTGTTTGCACGGGTTGGTTTACATATTTAAGTCATTTGCTCTAATTAAATTAATATAAAATATAGGAGGGGCATATTTTAATTAGTGGCAACGGCAGCACATTTTTATGAATAAGTCATACCTGTGAAAAATGATTACTTATAAGAGTCCTTCAAAATATTCAACATCGACCTCCACACACTTTTCCAGCCTCAGAATCCAGTCCAACAAAGGCATTTTGAACTGTTTTTTGGGTAAACTGTTTATACACTGGTAGAGAGCGCTTCCAACTGCACTACAGGTTTCGAACATTGCCGGGAAGGCAAGATTTGTTGTACGAATTTAACCAAAAGTCACAAGGAGAGGTCAGGACTATAAGCAATGTAAGTGAGTTGTAGCAAAAACTCAATTATCTGTTCCTCTCAATAAGCTTGTACCAAGGCTGACCATTGTGCAGGTGCATTATCATTGAGTAATGTGTATCCCAGACCTTGGGTTCTTTGTCTTGTAATGACTAACTACAGCAGTGAGAACATGATCGAGGCACAGTGACATTGGCCACTATTCCATCACTGTCAAAAAAAAGAGCATGCATAACTTTTTTTAACGCTCCTGCTTCATCTAGCAACAAGTGGGCAATCACTGTTTTTACCCTACCTATATTTTGTTCCTGCTCAAAAAGATAAAGCCATGTTTCATTCCCTGTGACAGTTTCTCTCAGGGCATCCAGAGTCTCGATCTTTGAACCTAGTCAATAAGTCCGAGGCTTTTTCAACCTGCTCTCTTTTCTGGTCAGAAGTTAACAAATGTGGGATCCCAGGGGCACACACATTCCATAACTTTAACTTTTCTTTCAAGATGGAAAACACATAGCACTTAAAGGCCCGATATGCCACTTATCTCGTCCACAGTATATCTAGCATCTTCATCAACTATGTTTTTCTTTTTCAGAGGTAGTGAAAATTGGCTTCTAGTGCAGGGATCATCCTTAACATTAGTTTTACATTACATAAACATTGTTGCCCACCTGGCAATTGTACAATATGGAAGGGCATTTTCTCCATAAACTAACTCTAGATCCGTTTTTATTTCTGATAATTATGCATTTATCCAATAACCCCTGAATTTTGCTATAGCATGAATAAGTTCTTTGCTCCTCTCTCAAAGCACAATGCATCTTAGCCATGTTCAAAACAAGTATACAAAACCACATGTAATTTAAATCTGACACCTGCTCAAATCTTTGTGCATGTGCACATCTTGCGAAAATATGTTGGTTAGAAAAATCAAGTCTTTCCGACAGTATATTATACATGTACTTTCACATGCAAATCATGGTTAAATTTAGTTGTTGTCACTTATTAAAATATGCCCCTCTGACATTTAATGATAGTCATTCTTGGCTCATTTAGCCTTATTTCTCAAAAACAACTTACGTGTTTTTAATCCATTATTTACATGTTACTCAACACATGTTTGACATTTCTAAAAAAAAAAAAATTTAAATGAATATTTGAGGCATTATGTGCCTTTAAAGTAATGAGAAATTTCTCTGTACACTTCAGGCAAGACAAGAGCAGGCTCAGTTAGAGCAACAACAGTGGCAGCAGATGCAACAAGCACTACAACAACAACAGCAACAACAACAACAACAAAGCGCCAATAATGGAGAGGACGATGATGATGATTATTCATAATTCATAAAATATCGCTTTGTGGGACATGAAATAATGTTTTGTGTGACATAAAATAATGACTTGTGTGACATGCAATATTACTTTGTGTGACATGAAATAATGACTTGTGTGACATGAAGTAATGATTTGTGTAATGGACATAAATACTGTTGTTTTAGTGAGCATGTTTTGTGATGATGTTTTCAAATAAATAATAAATGCAAAAAAAAGGAACAATAACCTTTTAATTTCATTAGCTCAGCAATGCGTACCAGTGCTACAAGGTTACCTTTTGTGACAGCATGATGTGACTGATGTTCATCACCTTTTATGGATCATAATCCACGATTTATCATGCCCTCCCTCCCCCCCCCATAGAAGTGGGGGTATATTGCTTTGCATTTGTCTGTCAGTCCGTAGACCAAATGGTTTCCAATCAATAACTAAAGAACGCTAAGGCCTAGGAATTTTAAACTTGGTATGTACATTGGTCATGAGCAGTAAATGACCCCTGTAGATTTTGAGGTCAAGGGGTAAAAGGTCAAGGTCACATTTACCTTGTAGGTAAAAACGGTTTTAGATCAATAATTCAACAGCCCATGTGCTCTGGAACTTAAAGTCCTAGAGCTTACATGTAGACAGTTTACACTCAGTATTGCCTACAAGGCCTAGAAGACCTCTACAAAAGTTTGTATAAAATTATGCCCCTAGGGACTGACCATTGTCCCACCATGGACTTCTTAAAAATAGAGCTTTGATTTCTGGCTAAAAAAAGTGGCGTGGTCTTCTACAAGTGATATTATCAAGCCCCAGGATTATAATTTGACCCCATCCTGGTGATTTTGTTCATAAAGACTTTATTTAAAGCACATCTAAATCTTCCTCTTAGAACACAATGCTTACGGCCTAGATATTTAGCTTTGATCATTTCATATTTAATTGCTACAAAAAATATACAAATTATACACTGTTTGGGTCACTTAATATTTACTCAACTAAAAATCCCTTAGTGTAGGTAGTTTTCATACCTCTACAAAACAGATCAGTGTATATTAATTATGGTCCATCCCAAGTCATTCAACTAGTCATCAACTAGTATTAGAAATAGATTTAAAAATCCTCTCTCCAGAAACTACATTACTCGAAGCTAAAGATATTTGGCATGTACCGTATATGTGGTTTTTTTCTGCGGTGACTTTATTTGGTGACTTTATTTCTGCGTTTCCTGCGGTCAGTTTCAGCACCGCAGAAATAAAAACAGCAGAATATTTCTCCATATTTTTTAATCTGGTACTAGTTGTGTACTGCATTATGATCTGTTTCGTCTACAGTAATAACGACTAACGGATTAGAACGGTTAACAGATTTTCAAGTTGAATGAAACTGCTGTCTGCTATGTATGTATTCTGTGTTTATAAGGATGTACTTATTGTTAATTATGCTAACTTAAGAATAAAGATATTTAAACAGCATATACTGTATAGTGTTTGCCGATATGCTAAAGATTTGTTTATCACTAAATCATACAAACTATTTCAACCCTTATACTGCTAAATAATCGTCATATACTTTTAATTGTCATTCTGATTTACGGTATTAAAACAGAACAGAAACATATCGTTCATTAGATTTTAGATTTAAACATACACATGTAGTTTATTATCTATACATGCATAACATTGAATTTAAAGGTCATGTCAATTAAATAATAAAATTAATATGAATATAAAATATTATTTACGTAAATGAAGGTATGTGTTGACAAACAAATTAACACCTTAAACAGTCGGCAATAAATAAAGAGTTTATGATAAGTCATTTTGTCGAAGTATATTTTCTCTCGAATTTTAAGTGCACATTTTATGAACATCACCAAAATTAAAATTGAGCCGCGTCACGACAAAACCAACATAATGGGTTAGCGATCAGCATGGATCTAGACCAGCCTGCGCATCCCCGCAGTCTGATCAGGATCCATGCTGTTCGCTATCGGTTTCTCTACTTGTTATAGAGTTTGTAAGCAAACAGCATGGATCCTGATCAGACTGCGCGGGATGCTGGTCGCAAACCCATTATGTTGGTTCTGTCGTGACACAGCTCAATTAAAGATACAACCAAGGTATAATATTCACACGTCATTTCACGCTGATCAAAAGATTATAATATAACATTCTATTGTTGTGCAATTATATTTGTTTGCAAACAGTTTTGTGGTGACGACGATAAACAAATGTGAATGTGTACATGCAAATAAAATAGAGTAATGTGACTTAGACTTTGATAAGAAGAGTCGCAGAATTTTAATCACGTTTTGTCCAAAGAATAGTCGCAGAATTTTAATCACGTTTTGTCCAAAGAATGTGCCGCAGAAATAAAGTCCGCAGAAATAAAAACATGCCAAAATTTGGAAAAACCGCAGAATTTTGGAGCCCGCAGAAAAAAACAACTTATACGGTATTATTAACCTATGGTTGTGTACATTATTTGTATAAACCTGGCTCCCAGGGTCAACTCGAGGTCATTACGTTTACAAAGACTTTCATAGGAAAACATGTTTTAAATCTTCCTTTCTAATATTTCTAGAGCAAACATATGACATTTAGCATTGCCAGAGGGCCTGTAAAACAAGCTGTATAGGTTAT
>NW_026857141.1:0-41630 GCF_026571515.1 Ruditapes philippinarum
AATTTTCAGCGGGAGGCAGCCGATTACGAGGAACTTGTGACGATCATTGACTCCCTCAAACAGAAACAGCAGACGATCACGGAGATTCACGAAAAGAATCCTTGATTCTTTTCAAGACGAAGAAGAAGAAGAACAAATAGAAACAGAAATTCTTGAGCATGATGAGTATATATACATGTTAAAGACCAAGATACAGAAGATACATGATTTTAGGAAGGTATCAATTTCAAATTTTAACTACAATTCCCCAGCTCTTAACCCTAATGCTCAGCCATTTCAAGCGTCCGTATCAAGCGAAGCATCCGAGATTTGTGCGCCAGGTATCAGCGAGAATACTTCCCAGATGCATTTCTTACCGTCTTTATCTCAAAGCTCAGTATATCACAAATTACCAAAGTTAGATTTGCCGAAGTTCGACGGAAATGTCCTTGACTGGTGTCCATTTTGGGATTCTTACGAGTCTGCTATACACACGAATCTTTCACTTAGCGGAGTACAGAAATTCAATTACTTGAAGTCGTGTCTTAAAAATGAAGCTTGCAAACAATAGCTGGATTTGCCTTAACTAATGTCAATTATGAACAGGCTATTTCATTGTTACATGAGAGATATGGTCAAAAGGACAGAATTATACAAACTTACATGAAAGCATTACTAGAAGTTCCAGCACCCAGGTACACTATACAGAGCGTTAGAAAATTCTATGATACAACAGAGACATATATCAGAGCATTAGCTTCACTGAATCAGAATGAGACCACATACGGTTCACTACTTACACCGGTTATCCTTCAAAAACTACCACCAGAGGTCAGAACAAACATTACACGTGCACACGGGATACAGTCGTGGTCTTTGCGTGAATTGACGAAATGTATACTGAATGAAATCAATATTTTAGACGCTGGAAATTTGCTGAATACCCCTCAAGACTTCATTCCTACAGCAACTTTTTTAACAAAATCTGATTCCAGTAAGCCGGAAAGAAAAAATACATATATACCAGGCAATTTACGACAACATAGACAGAGATGTGCGTTTTGTAAGGGAGAGCACTCTTGTATAGACTGTGTAAAATTTAAAGATCGTGAACAGAGAATGAAGATAGTGAAGGAAAGAAGGCTATGTTTTAATTGTCTGGGAAACCACAAGATTACAGACTGTAAGTCTAAATTCAAGTGTAAAATATGCTCACGCAGACATCATACTAGTATTTGTGGAGTAGAAATAGCAGCCAAATCTACACATAAGTATCCTGTTATCAACAATGAGAAAAAGAACTCCACTTCGGTATTACATTCTGCTCACTCTACCACACCAGGTCCTGTGTTATTAAAGACGGCAGTTTCCATGGTAACTTCAAAAAGTACCTCCATTTCTGCCAACATCCTATTTGATGAAGGTTCCCAGAGTTCATTTATGAGTGAACACCTAGCCCAAAAATTACAATTGGAGTCCACCGGAAGTGAAATTTTATACATGTCGGGTTTCGGAGACACAGAGCGTCGCGTGCGACATTTAAGCAGAGCAACCGTGTATTTAGAAACACCAGGAGAAAATATTCCCATAAAGGTTTTGATTATTCCTGAAATTTCCAAGCCACTGAAATCTCATCACAAACATGCTGGTCACCTTCCTTACCTGAAAGGGCTCTCCGGGGGCCACAATGCTTGTTCAAGATCATATTAAATAAAATAATAATTGTACAAACTGAAATTCAATGAAATGAAGTATTGTAACTTAGAAACTTTGAAATCAGATATATCCAGTGAATTAAATTACAAGTTCGATCAATCGATTAAATTCATAAACTGTCTCTGATAGTAAACCACTATTGCAATTAGTTTCAAATCATTGTTATTATACTCTTATTGTAATTAACCGGTAAAGTTTCACTGATTGTATATAACGCATTGCAAATGTCACTTTATGTTTTAAAGGCATGCGCGAAAAATTGGTGCCAGCAAATGCACGTGAATCACGTGTACAATGTTACTTAAGTTCTAGTGGGTACAGCTTGGCAATAGATCGTGTAGTAATTCCTCGTCTGGATCTAACACGGGCTGCTCGAATATGTCCATCACCGCCAGTTACTACATCTTCTATAATTCCTAATGACCAGCGATTCCTTGGTAAATACTCGTCATGTATTTGAACCACGTCACCAACATTGATATTGTCACCGTGGTTACCAGATTTTCTGTGAAACTCTCGCAACGATGTGAGGTATTCGTGTTTCCATCTTGACCAAAAATGATCAAGCGTTGCAGTCTTAAATCTGAACAATTTACCGGCCGATTCTTGGGTTAATTCCTTTGTTGTGGGATCTCTGTCGTCTGGATAAATAGGGGAGGTAATCCTTCGTCCGTATAGTAGATGCGATGGTGTTAATGGTTCTTCATCTTTGGTATCTGTATATGTATATGTAAGAGGGCGGTCATTGATAATGCATTCTATTTCTGTTACAAGTGTACGAAGAACTTCCATGCTTATTAATGATTTCCAAAGCACTTTTCTGATACATGTCTTAGTAATACCTATAAGTCTCTCCCACCAACCACCATACCAAGGGGCATGTTGCGGGATAAAAGTCCATGAAATATTGTGTGTTCCAAGAATCTCGTCCTTCAGGATTTTGGCAGTGGCTATATATGTAAGGGCGTTATCAGACATTATAATTTTTGGAATTGATTTTCTACTGAAGAAACGCCGTAGAGCCAAAATGAATGATTCCACAGTCTGACACAATCTCTAAATGGATAGCTCGTGTATTTGCGCACGTGAAAAGACAAATATATGCCTTTTGTAGATCTCCATGAGGTGTTTTTACTGTCAATGCTCCAGTGAAATCTATCCCTGTCACAGTGAATGATGGTGCTTGTTTCAATCTGTTGCTCGGTAAAGGTGGGGCGTCGGGAATACTATATGCTTTACCTGTTACCTTGCGGCACGTGACGCACGAGCGAACAATTTTCCGGACACGTTGACGAATACTTGGAATCCAGTACTTTTGACGAAGAAATGTGACAGTACTTGCTGTACCGGAATGAAGCTGAACAATATGTGCGTCCTTTATGATAAGGTCTGTAAATTGATGTTTAGACGGAAGAAGGTACGGGAATCTCGTGCTTTCTTGTAACGGTGCATTATGTAATCTACCGCCGCAACGAATTAGCTTATCGTCATCCATAAAAAGATCTAGCTGTGTTACTATAGTTGGTCTTCTTGACCTGCTAGATTTGTTTTCTAACAGGTACTTTTTCACTTCTGGGTAATTTTGTCGTTGCACGTGTATTATTAGTTGTCTGGCTGCTACATCCATCTCGTGTGTCTCTAAAGGTCCACGTATTTTCTCTGAACGTCTGCAATTGTTAACAAATCGGTTGACGTAGGCCGTAACACGTAATAGTTTCATATATGAATTATATCTCTGGAAGTCTAGAATCTCTATAATATTTGGTGTTTGTAATGAGTCTCTTGAGGCTGTCAAGACAGTTGTTTCACATTTAGGATTGTCATATTCAACAAACTGGTAATCGTTCCTTGGAAATGCTCTCTCATCCGTCAGCCATGCATCCACAATGGATTATTTTGAATTTTTTCGTAGGTAAGTCCTCTCGATAAAAGGTCTGCAGGATTCTCATGAGTCGGGCAATACTGCCATTGAAAACCATTAGACATCTCTTGTATTTCCTTTACACGATTAGAAACAAATATCGGTTGTTTTTTTGGCTGAAGAAATCCAACTCAACACGATTTGACTATCGCTCCATAGATATATACTTTTACAGTCAATAGCTGACTTTATATGTTGACAAAGTCTTGCTGCAAGAAGTGCTGCACAAAGTTCTAGCTTTGGAACTGTAAGCTGCTTAATTGGGGCTACTTTACTCTTCGCCATTATGAGTATGCTTTCGTTACCCGGAAACGAGATATGCGCATGCTCCATACGCTTTAATGCTTGAATCGGGCGAAAATATGCAGGCTTTCATTTTTTGTGTGTTGATTTTGGGAATATTGTCGGTTGAATTTTATTCCGGTGGCCTTGACTAAATCTTCTCTTATCTTTATCCATTTCGTAATTATTTCTTCTGGTAAAAACCTCATCCCAGTGGAAGTTTTGTTTCCATAGCAACTGTATCAACAATCTTCCCTCTAAACAGTAATTGGACAGAGCAATCCCAACGGATCAAAGATTGATGACGACTCTTTCAAAATCTCCCTTTTAGTTAATAACAAGTCATTACTTGGGTTTGAAATCTTTGGCGAAAACGACATTTCATCGGTTGAAGGATCCCAACGCATTCCCAGGATCTTTGTGACTGTATCCTTGTCGCCGACTTCATCGCACTGGATGATTTTAACGTAATTTTGGGTTGTTTTGAGCTCCAGGATCTCAAATTAAAGCCAGCTTGCTGGAACAGGTGTCTGCTGTCTTTGTAGAAATCCAAACAGTGATTAATAAATCTACAATGTTTCATAATAACTGCGGTTTCAGAATGAAGGGTGAGCATGTTGCCCAAAAAGCACTGACTTGAAACAGTATATCTGAAGAGAACTATCCTGGATCATTTGGATCTGATAGCCAAAAGAAACGGGTGACGTCACGGTCGTCTTGATGTAGGCTGACGTTTAAGAATGCTTTCTCAATATCAGTGCAGACAGCAAATTTGTTGTACCGGAAACGCAGTAATTAATATGAAGTCAAGTCGTTAAGTTGTGGTGGTATATTCATCAGACAATCATAAAACTTGGAGAATTCTTAGATGATCTGCAACTGCAATCATAAACGATACGAATGGGTGTGGTTGCCGAGTCTTTTCTCACAGGATGATGGGGGAATGTAGTGTACTTTTCGTCGTGGTAACATTGGGGTCGGGACTAATGTGTCGTCTATACTAAGGAGATAATGGCTCTGTAAACCTTCTCTATAAATCCTCTCTGTTCCTGCTCGTAAATAATATCTCCATATTTCTTTAGAAGTTCTGGGTCTTTTTTCAATCTATTTATAACATTTATAGTTCTTCGTCGGCTTATGTTCTCGTTACTTGATAGAAAGGGATGGTCGTCTGCGTTAGTCCTGGCAATAAATAAAAGGCTACGTATAATCAAACAACAATCCTCCCCAGATTCCGATATGCGCGCAACTGTAACAGATAGAACCAGAAGCATGAACAAAAACTTGACAAGAAGGTGGTAACATTCCTCGAAACGGAGCAATGGGTACGACTTTTCCAGTGAAATGCGATATGGCGGAACCGGAAGTAGGAAATGCTTTGATCAGTGTTTTATCTGCGGAAGAATAAATCACAAGTCTAAAGACTGTTGGTATCTGAACTAGGATAATGCGGACAGACACTCTAAAAGCTATTATAGCAAAGACAAATTCCAAAACGTTTAATAAATTTAACAATGAATACATAAACAATGTAAGTGAACGTAATAAGACTACTTTGTTAGAAAAAGAATCCAAAAATGAGATTTCATCAAATAACAGTAACATGTGTATTCTAACAGATTACTGGATCGAGGTATGTGAGAGTAAAAACAATAGTTTTAAAAAATGTAGATAATTTGAATTTGATTTTTCTCTTATATATATTACATTAAACATATCTGGTATATCTCAAATAAGAAATAACTATATAGTAATATTTTCAGTCACACACAAGAACTTTTCAATTAATTCCGTTAAATAAAAAAGTCGGTTTCGATATGTTCCTACAAAATGGGTTGCAGGAAAAACTTGTTTTATGATAGGAGGCATGTACACTCCTTCTTTTACTATTGTTTATAATGTATGTTACGATTTTATGTTGTACTCCACAATTGATATTTTACACATATGTTTAAATACGCGAAAAATTATCGAGTTGATAGTAAAAGAACGGAAATTTATAGACACTAATACATCTGATAATCAAATTGTTTCTTTTGAACAATCAGTGCCATACAATAAATACGGAAATGATGAATATAATTGCAAAGTACTAAATAATGTTACGCTCCATAAATCAAATTTTCCAGATAATAAATTGTTCAATTCTAAGTTTGAAAAACGAGGTTTACATATTGTACACCTTAACGTTAATCATTTAATGCCGAAAATAGACGAAATAAAATACAATCTATTAAACAAATTAAATTCGCCAGATATTTTCGGCTTTACTGAGACATTTCTTGGTGATGATACAACAGATGATGAATTAAATATAAACAATTTCACACACGAAAGAAAGGACCGTAAAAGTTGTTATAAAGGCGGGGGAATTGTAATATATATTGCTGACAAGGTGCCATATCGGCGCCGTTACGATATAGAATCGGACGAATTAGAATCTGTTTGGTTGGAAATTATTTACCCAAAATTGCAAACCTTTTCTTTTAAATTTTATATATCGCCCACCAAATGTACACCAATCTTGGATTGACGATTATGAAAAACAACTAAGTATAATAGATATATCAAATATAGAATATCATATTCTAGGAGATGTCAATATAAACTTTTATCCAATGAATAAAAAGAAAAAATATGACAATACAAAATGGGGTGATTTGATAACGAAATATGGTTTGAAACAACTTATCACAGATCCTACTAGGATAACAAAACGTACCCAAAAAATTATAGATCATGTTTATACAAACAGTAGCAGATATATTATTGAATCGTTTGTTTCTGATACCTCATTAAGTGATCATTATCCGATATGTATTTCAAGATCAACGAAAGCATGTACCCGATTGATAAATGAACATAATTCGATTAAATACAGATGTTTTAAAAACTTGAATGAAATTGATTTTCAGGTAGACCTTGCTTTATCCGATCTTGACTTAGTCGAGCACATAATTAATCCGAATGAATCTCTTAGCTTATTTTACTCCATTTTAAATACAATATTGAAAAAGCATGCACCAATAAAAGAAAAACGTATCAAACGTGAACACCGCCCGGAATGGTTTACTGATGAGATAAAATATCTAATACATGAACGCGAGTACTATCTTAAAGTAGGGAAACATGAACAATACAAATTGCTCAGAAATAAAATATCATCAATGATTAAAAAAGTAAAAGAGATTTCTTTAACAATGCTATTAAAAATAACAAAGACCCGGCATTTTTATGGAAAAAATTAAAGGACGTTTCAAATATAAATAAAAAAGGTTGTATTACAATGCCAGACAGACTAGTGACTGGTAATAAAGAAATTTACGGAAATGTAAATATTATAAATGAATTAAACAAGTATTTTGTCAATATCTCGAATGTCATACATAAAACAAAGTTTTCAAATACACATTTTTCAAACTTGAAAGAAACTTTAGACCAAAAGCTAATATATCATGAATTTAATATTGAATTAATTACACCGTTTGAAGTAAAACTTATTATTGAAAAACTGAATATTAAAAAATCTACAGGATTAGATGGAATTGGACCAAACATCATTAGATATTGTGGACATTATATTACACCAATAATTGCATCAATTATCAATAATAGTATTAAATCTAATATTTTTCCAGATGATTTAAAAAGAGCTAGAGTTATACCTATTTTTAAATCGGGGTATAAGAATGAAGCAAATAACTATCGACCGATATCAATTTTGTCAACTATATCCAAAATATTTGAGCGCCATATTACCAAACAAATACACTCATTCTTTGAAAAAACGAACATAATTCATAATAAACAATCAGGATTTCGTAAAAATCATTCATGCAATACTGCACTCATTAGTTTAATAGATACTTGGTTAAAAGATGTTGACAGTGGAAAAATTATCGGGACTGTATTCTTAGACTTAAAAAAAGCCGTTGATTTGGTTGACCTTGAAATACTTTTGCATAAACTTAAACTTTATCATTTTTCTGAAAATGCCGTTAAGTTTTTTAAGTCATATCTTTCTAACAGAATACAACTGGTTAAGATAGGTAATCTTCAATCTCAGACAATGAAAATAATTTCCGGTGTTCCACAAGGCTCAATATTAGGACCTTTATTATTTCTAATATACATAAATGACATAGCTTTCATTGGTAATGATATAAAAATTGATTTATACGCAGACGATTCTACTCTTTATGAGTCCGGAGAAAATATATCAAAAGTAGAAATAAAACTACAAGATCATTTAAATAACATTGACAAATGGTGCAAAATAAATAATATGGCCTTAAATCCAGATAAATCAAAATGTATGGTATGGGAACAAGACAAAAAGTAAATATTATGAGAAAATTGTATCTTAAGATAAATGAAATAGCTCTTGAAAATGTAACTGATCAAAACGTCTTGGGTATCTGCATAGATAACAACTTAAAATGGCACTTGCAAATTGACAATGTTTGTAAAAAACTTAACGGAAAAATTGCCTTATTGAAAAAAATATCGTATTTTTTGCACTTTGATATGAAATTATTGTTTTACAATGCATATATATTACCCATTATGGACTATTGTTGTATTATATGGGGTAAAGGAAACACAAACTACATAAATAATGTTTGTAAAATACAAAAACGAATTGCTAAAATCATTTTACAGCAACCACAAAGATCTCCGTCAATAAATCTATTCGAAACTCTGAACTGGTTACCGTTCCTTGACAGATGTAAATACCACACGGCGGTGCTTGTTTTTAAAAACTTTAAATAACATGGCACCGACTTATATGACAGAACTGATGACTTTATCCGACAACAAAATATATAACTTAAGATCTAGGTCACGAAAAGATATTGTATTATGGACAATACCTAAAAACAAACTATATTAAAGACACATTTTTATTATTATGGCATGAACATTTGGAACAATATACCTTTAAATATTCGTAATGTTAATAACCTTAAATGTTTTAAAGAAAAATACAAAGCATATCTTGATGTTCATATGAATGAATGAGTGAGTGAGTGAATGAATGAATGAATGAATGAATGAATTAATTAATTAATTAATTAATTAATAAATGAACGAACGAATGAACGAACGAACGAATGATGCAATGTACGTATATGTTAAAACAAATTGTTGAGTGTCTGTCGAAAGTATATGAGTTGTAATATTCTAAAAATTACATATTATACATTCATTTTTCTACCTATGCATGTCCTGTTGTTGTTGTTGTTGTTGTTGTTGTTTTCTATTATAGAAGGCCACATTGGAAATACGATATATATGATTGTTATTGTATGTTCTTAATGTGTAACCTTCTTTAAATAAAGATATTATTATTATTATTATTATTATTATTATTATTATTATTATTATTATTATTATTATTATACCAAGTTTGAAGTTCCTAGTCCTGAGAGATCTTTAGTTATTGATCAGTAACCATTTTTACATACAAGGTCAATGTGTCCTTGACCTTTGACCCCTGACCCAAAATCAATAGTGGTCATCTACAAGTCATGAGCAATCATTACACCAAGTTTGAAGTTCCTAGGCCTAAGCGTTCTTTAGATATTGATCGGAAACCATTTTTACCCACAAGATCTATGTGACCTTGACCTTTGACCTTTGACCCGAAAAACAATAGGGGTTATCTGCTGGTCATGAACAAATATCATACCAAGATTTTGAAGTTCCTAGGCCTAAGCGTTCTTTAGTTATTGATCGGAAACCGTTTTTACCTTACAAGGTCAATGTGTCCTTGACCTTTGACCCCTTGACCCCAAAATGAATAGGGTCATCTACTAGTCATTACCATTCATCATACCAAGCTTGAAGTTTCTCAGCCTAAGGGTTCTTTAGTTATTGATCTGAAACCGTTTTTACCTACAAGGTCAATGTGTCCTTGACCTTTGACCCCTTGATCCAAATATCAACAGGGATTATCTACTGGTCCTGGCCAATCATTATGCCAAGTTTGAAGTTCCTAGGCCCAAAATAAATAGGGTCATCTACTGCTCATTACCAATCATCATACCAAGTTTGAAGTTCCTAGGCCTAAGCGTTCTTAAGTTATTGATCGGAATCCTTTTACCTACAAGGTCAATGTGTCCTTGAGCTTTGATCCCTTGACCCCAAAATCAATAGGGGTCATCTACTGGTCCTTGCCAATCATCATACCAAGTTTGAAGTTCCTAACCTAAGCGATCTTTAGTTATTGATCGAAAACCGTTTTTACCTACAAGGTCAATGTGTCCTTGACTATTGATCCCTTTACCCCAAAATCAATAGGGGTCATCTACTGGTCCTTGCTAATCATCATACCAAGTTTGATGTTCCTAGGTTTAAGCATTCTTCAGTTATTGATCAGAAACCGTTTTTACATACAAGGTCAATGTGACCTTGACCTTTGACCCCTTAACCCCAAAATCAACAGACAAAAGCATTCTAACACTCCACGTGATTTTGTCACTTTAGACAAAGAAGGAAAAAAACCGGTGTTAAACTGCCAATAAACACTGTTTAGGGACTACATGTACTTGTATATGCGGCTGTTATGTTTTCACCCTCGATTATATAGTTTACAAAGCCTTTTAATGCAACAATAAAAAGCATTTTATTTATAATTTCAGTTCTTATAATGTTTTCTTTTCATACAATACCGAAATAATATCTCACATACACTAACGCCACATATTTAATTCATATCAGTTAATAAATATTTTGACAAAACGGCGCCAATCCGTAAGCAGCGTAAATTAAATGAAGTCATCCTAAGTAAACAACTCATTCAAAAACAAGCTGACGTTATTTCATACATACAAGAATGATAAAATTGGGCACTGATGTAAACACAATACGACGTAAGTTTTTATTGTTGAAAACTTGATAAAATAACGTTTGTTCTTATTATTTCTTTTGTTTAATAATTTCTATATCTTCGCAACAGTAGGGTGCAAAAATCGAACAGCGTTATACGAAAATCGGCACCGGAAGATATTTCCGCTTGAAAAAATAACATTAGTGATCTTCCTTGTTTTATCGTGTTAGAATCGAAATAACATGGGCCTGAGGGGTGTATATCGGCTATTTAACAGCGGTTTTTCGTTTTAATGCGAAAAAATTAACCCACTCAGGCCTACGGCCTTCGTGGTCAATTCCTACGCACCAAAACTCCAAACCGGTGTTAAATAGCCGATATACACCTCTCAGGCCCATGTTATTTCTTAAATATACCCCCTCTTCTTTGAAGTGGGGGCATAATTAACACAAAATCCTCTTCTCTGGTATAAATTTAAAAACATTAAAAATGAAGCAGTGTCTCTGATTCGCACTGCAAAACAAAATTATTTTTAAAAAATGGCCGATTCACTAAAATCAGAAACTCCTTCAAGATTTCATCTCTCCTGTTGATAAAAAAACCTATTCCTCCTCTATTCAACTCTCTTGTTTTTGATTCATTTTCGAAAGCAAATATTGTATATGAATTTTTTTTGCATAAGCTTCAATCACTTATCAACCAATACACTGACATTCCTAGAATCCTTTGTCAATCTCCAAGAAACAACTAAAAATGTGCAACATTACGCCTCAATATGTAGAAAACGCTCTGAGATCTTATTTAAAACAAACAAAGCTTCAGGATGAGATGGAATAAATAACAGAATACTGCATCTTTTTTTATCAAATAACCTCTTTGTTCCCAATTCAATCAATCTCTTCAATGCAGTACAGTACCCCTAATGTATTTGCAGTCTTTAAGAAAGGTGATCCCTCATAACGAACAATTATCGACCAATATCTTTACTTTGTTGTATAGAAAAGGTTATTGAACGTATAATATTTAAGTATGTTTTAAACATTTTCATGATAACTAATTTCTTTCTTCTGTACAGTCTGGCATTACACAAGGAGACTCAACAGACAATCAGCTTACTTATTTATACGACCTTTTGTAAGTCTCTAGACGACGGATTAGAAGTAAGAACAATATCTTTTATATGAGTAAAGCTTTCGACAAAGTATTGCATATTTGTCTTCTCTAAATTAAAAAAAAAATTGGATTAAATGGTAAATTGCTGAATTGGTTCTCTGATTATCTTTCTAACAGACGTCAATGTGTCGTTCTTCCAGAAGCTCAGTCTAATCGGTCAACTGTAAATGCAGGAGTTCTTTAAGGATATATTCGTGGGCCTCTATTGCGCCAGATATGCATTAATGATATTGTTGACGATTTGAACTCAAGCATACATCTTTTTGCAGATGATACTAGTTTGCACATAATTGATGACTATCCAACACATGCCGCGGCAACTCTCCAATCTGATATCGACAAACTTTCAAGTCGGGCTGATTAATGGCTTGTAACATTCAACCCTTCTAAATCGGAAATTATGATCATGTCACGTAAAACATTTCAACCTTATCATCCACCACTCTTGATGCACGATCAGCCCATTACCTCTGTAAATAATCATAAACATGTTGGTTTTCACTTTTCTGATGTTTGAACTTGGCATGTACATATTAATTCTATCAAAGAGAAGGCTTGGAAAAAAAGTCATATCATGAATTTAAATTTACACTAGACAGAAGATCACCAGAAATTATATGTCTTTCACTCATAAGACCTCTTATTCAATATGCAGATGCAGTCTGAATCAACTATTCACAATATGAAAAACTTTAGCCCGATAAAATTCAACATGAAGCTGTATAGTTTGAGAAACTCTACTTTTATCTCTTCGTGAACTTCAAAGAAAAGAAATGTTGGAATACTTCGAGAGCCGAAATGGTCACACACCAGATTATTTATAGCCCCTCCATCAATTAGAGAAACGTCCAGGTACAGTTTACGAAATGCTTCTGACATGCAAACAATAAGCACAACAACTTTTTTACCATAATGCATTTCTGCATGTTCTTTAAAAGACTTGAACACAATCAGAAGACGAGTGCAAGACTCAATATCGTGGCCTTCTATGAAACGCAATTTAAAGGTTATATAAATAATGCCCAAAATATGATTACATTGGTGAAAAAAATGACAAGTCATGCACAAACGGCTCCGAACAGAATGTAGCTCTGTTACACATCACTAATTCAGAAAAAAATATGTCCTTCTCACCAAATTGTCAATGTGGACTTCTGCAAAGTAGTCACCACTTCTTCTTTGAGTGTCACTTCTATAATGATATCAGACCCAGGCTATTTGATGCTATTTCTAACCTCTGTACTATAACACTTTATACCTTACTAAACGGAGAACAGAATCTAAGCAATTATACTAATTCTTATATGTTTAGTTTAACAAAATAACCTGCCAATTTGACCTATCCGAATGAATCTTCTCTATCTTCTTTCTCATTCTATTCAATCATTCATGTTTTTAAAAATAAGATCATTTTAACAGCAGCTAGTTTCAATATGGTTAAATTCTAGATTAATCTTTGATGTTGTTTTTAAAAACATTGTTTTACAAACAGATTACAAAATGCTGATATTAAAACGATAGTACAAAAAACAGAGCTATAGCTTTAGGTTCATTCACACATTTATTTTTGGGTATATTAACTGTTGAATTACATTGTTTAAATAAACTCAAATGAACAAATTATTCTCAAAACACACAATGAAATAGATATAGATTTAATCAGAGTTTTAACCCACACACATATTATAATATATTCAAATAACACCAAGTCTGAAAAACAATGAAAATATACTATGCAATCAGTCTAAAGTGTAAGACAAATCATCAACTTGACAGATATAATTATGACTTATTTCAGACCATTGAAAAAATATAGAATTAAATGAACACAGATCAAAAATCGCACATAACAGAAAATAACATAAAATAAAAGTCGAACTGACTTTAAATTAAACATAAATTAAACAAAAATAAGAAAGTCTTACTGACTTTTACAAAAACAAGCAAACAAAAAATAAAATGGGTTGGGAGGGAGAGGCGAAAAAAGATCTGTATCAACCAAAATGTGTCTAAGAACTGTAAAGACCGCGAAAAGATGACTGAATTTATAACAACGCGTAGGAATACAACTAAATCAGTGACCCGAAAAATACAAATACCTAAAGAATGACCCAACAGATTAACCAATAAAAATTTCTGTATTATATCGGTAATTAATGGATTTTAGATAAATCGAAAATACTCTAAATTATCTCAAACACAGAAAAAACACAGATGAAATAGATATAGATTTAATCAGAGCTTAGACACACACATCAAATGAACACTAAAGTGATGTCTGAATAAACAATGAAATATACTATGCAATCAGTCTAAAGGTAAGACAAATCATCAACTTGGACAGATATAATTATGACTTATTTCAGACCATTGAAAATATAGAATTAAATGAACACAGATCAAAAATCGCCCAACCCAGGCCAAAAAGAAAGCAAAAGCAAACAAAACAAAATAATTTACAAACTTACATACAAAGTCATCAAAATTCTGTATCCCTATCGAAAGAAAACGGTAAACATATATACATGTGAATATATTAAGAATACAACATATAAATTAAGCAAATATATAAAATAAGTTAACACAATATACATATGTACATTATACAAAAGCAATTGAATACAAATTATAGCACAAAGAGAAAACCAGAATAAAGTCACCCTTCCAGGTCCTTACCACAGGTTCTCGAGACTCTGAGAAGTTAATTCCTTCTCAAGAAATCAAGCCATACAGGTAACATGACTACTGTTACATGTACACAGTACTAAAACCCATGAAATATGATTACTATTTCAAAAGGTTGTCACCAACACAATTTACAAAGGAAACATATTCTAGAACACATTTGTAAATATTTAATATTCTACAAACTCAAACTATATTTCCGTGAACACCAATCACAAAATAACATCCTACTATGAAAAATAAATATATTACATAGCAAATTTACCCTTGAGAACATGAGACACTGTATTAATAAAAACAGATTTGAGCACAGCATCTCCTTCAGAATTAAGATGTAAACCTTTATCGCTAACTGCAAATAATTCTCGCCTAGGGAGACCAAACCTATAAAAAGGTCTGTAGGAAGCTACAAATTGACATTTTTTGCGTTTGCAAAGCTCCTGTAAACCCTTATTGACCTCCTTGGCTTTACAATGGGAAATATCATAATCACAAGGTCTAGGAAGGATACTTGAAAAAATCAAATGTGTTTGAGAAACCTTTCTAATTCTGGCAATTAAATTACAAAACAAACTAATGATTTCATCAGCTGAATAAAATTGGATATCATTAGTACCTACATGAATAATAGTAACAGGTTTAGACACCAGAACATGAAATTTGTCAATTTTAGCCGTTAATCTGCACAAATTAATCCCCGGAAAAGGAATCACTTCAGCACCTTTAATTCCCTCAATATTCTTAGCTATTGAATCTGACAAGATGTAGACCGTGATATCTGCAAGAGTAAAGTAAAGAGACACTATGAATTTTATCATACATGTATATAACCTTAACCATCCAAGGTATCAAACATTTTACATAGAATATTAACTTTATCAGACCAGTCTAACTCAAGATAAAGCTTATAAGCGTCTGACTTCCAATCACCAATTAGTTGTATATGTTCAGGTGGAATGTCAGATTTAAAGGCTAAGGTCGCAAAAACCCCTTCTAAAGGAATGAGTGGAACATTTTTTAGGGTCTAAACCTATTAAAGAAATACATTGACGCAATTTCTTTTGGAACATGTAATAAGAAATGTAAGAATCATGTGATAAGGAAAACAATGCATCATTACACTGTTCTATCTTAAGATTAATTAAACGCTCATATGCTAAAACAGGACAAATCCTTTTGGCCTTTAATCTAACAAGTGGACAAATGATTTTTCTTTCCCCAAATTGAATCGTTTTAGACCAGTTGAAATGTACTAGAATATAATTACCACGAAAATGCACATGTTTGGCATTAAGAAACCTTCCTTTATAAATATCTAGAGAAGACGAAGGAACCAGATTTGATTTTCAGGCAGCTAGGAAAAAGGCAAAAAGAAAGAGACACCAATAAACTACGTTATCAGATACTGAAAAATCCAAAACTTTATGAATAGAAAATATAATATCTAAAGTAATAGGTTCAGCTCTTTTTATGTGATGAGGATTTAATCTTTGGATGCCTCTTAAAGATAAATTCAACAAATATGAATTTATATGACCTATATCATAACCTAATATTAGATGAAGAGTTTTAACACCACTGATGTAAGTAGTAGATATAAGCTGAAAACTGTCCAATATGTAAAATATTGAATTTCATGAGGCGCGTAGCGCCGAAGGGAATTCAATATTTTACTTATGGTCAGTTTGAGGCTTATATCGTACTTAAATTACTACTTTTACTATCAAATATCCTGTTATCTATCACAAAATTAGAAGTAGTCTATTTTTGTGATAGAAATGTATAATTTTAATGTTTAGCAATAATCTTTTTCTTACTTGCAAAACCCTATAGGTAGCCTCTTGAATAACAGAATGTCCGTAGCATGAAATTTTCGTGTTTTGAAATATGACCAAGTATGTACATGAACACAATGATATACACAAAATATACCAGTTACACAAAATGTTGGACTTACATTGTACACGCATACAGAAAACATCAATTTATATTTGGGATTTTTACAAGAAATAATGAAAATAAAAGTTTTCAAATTGTGTTTTATCTCGGATATTTTGGATGATTGACTGACTTTTAAGAAGGATTTATACTGACAATTTAGTGTATATGTTAAATGATTTGTTTACTATATAAATATCAGGGATGTAAAATGTTGTTTAAGAATTTGACATTAGTAATGTAATTTTGGATATTTGTGCAACAAAATGATATGTTTTCTCATTTTTGAATTGATATTTGTCATACGCCACAGGAGTCTGGAATCTTTTCTATATTATAACATAACCCTGCTTTTGTTTTGAATAGATGAATTTATTTTCTCTATTGCATTTATCTGAAAGGCTGACCATTACACTTTGAAAAGTTGACCTAACTGAAAACATTACGAACATAAAATAAAGTAAATCAAATATGATTGTCAACTAAACGTATTCAAAAAAAAAAGGAAAATAAAAACGGACAATAGACAAGAAATTAAACAATCCCATTATAATCATATTCTAACTGACGCTCCACTACCTTACACGTCAAGAGCTTGGAAAACGAAAATCAGTAGGCTTGGAATAAGAATTCGTTAAATGAGCAATAATATAACAATTATTGTTCTGTTCGTAAAATTATGTAAAATGCGAAATGTGCGAAGGAAAGACGTTGCATCATTCTCCGTGATAAGAGGTTACATTTTACTTAATCGTTTTTTGTTGTTGTTGTTGTTGTTTTTTTTTTTGTTTTTTTTGGATAAGTTTCCACAAAACCCTGTGGTCATACGAGAGCTTCTTTCACTACACGGGGCACGCTGTCTAATATTAATGTGTTACACGATTAATATTGGACTAACACATTAATATTGGACACCTACCTGTACTGTATTTAAAATACAGTACGTTCAGAACAGAACAAAGGAATGCCATCATAGTAGTAATTTAATTTCTAATACTGTCTACAGACTTAAATGACCTACTAAGAAATTGAGCATATAACCTCAAAGTACAAATAGATGCTGGCAAAAAACACAAATTGAAATACAAGCAAACAAGAATGAAACTTTCCCATTGAATTTTTAAATTCTTGTTAGAACCAACTGCAAAAGCAGAAGCTGTAGAATGCCTGAGATCCCTTTTCAATGTATTAATCTCTGAATCTGAAAAAAAAACAAATTAATTACCAATCATTTTGAAATTTAAAGAAAGTATTTATTCTTCAGCAAAGTTTAAGTATTACTTGCTTAGAAATGTTGAGATACTTTCCATAGAAGTATACGGTACTTGCTGATAAAATTCTGACCTAAACTTTTCATCCAAATGCCACCTAGATAAACAATCTGACACACGATTTTCAGTGCTTCTTATATGAACTGCTTTTAATTGAAATTCATATAAAGAGGTTACCAAACATAATTCACGCAGACATTTTTGTAGAAATTCAACTTTAGATTTCCCTGTTTTCAACAATATACAGACACTGAGATTGTCACAATACACCACAATTTTCTTTTTCTTCAATTTAACACACCATAACTAAACAGCTACTACTACTGCCAACATTTCTAAGCAAGTAATACTTAAACTTTGCTGAAGAATAAATTCTGGAAAAACACAATGCAAATACTGATTGCCGCAAATGCCACCGCAACCGGTTAAGCAGCTGTCAGAACTGAAAACCTCATCCACTAGTGACCATTCTCCATAGTCAATTAAAGAAATGCCGTTATACAAACGAAGAAATCTAGACCACCAAAGTAAATCTTTCTTGACCTCTTGGGGGATCATATGATTAGCAGAGTGACTTTCATTACTAGCATAACAATTTCTAACCAGTTTAAGATACGGTTTATGAAAACTCTGCTAGACTTAACACATGCTCCAACGAAATTAAGTTTACCTAACAACTTCTGAATTTCTTTTAATGAAGCTGTATTTTTTGTTAACCCAATATCTACCAATAATCTGATTTCCTCAAGTCTCTTTTTTGTCACTTCTATAGTCATCTTCCGACTATTTAATAAAACCCCTAAAAATACCATAATCTCAGAGGGGGGACGAGCTTTATCAAAAGCCTCCTCAATACCACTTTTGAACAATAAACTCCTTAGAAGAGAAAAGGCAAAAAAGGCATCTTCCTTATTCTCAGCTCCACCAAAATCATCTAAGTAATTTAATGTACTGAAACCAAAAGTATACATCATAAAGGCAAACGCATTTGTTACCCTTTGGCATATATGGGCAGCAGAAATAAAAAAACATAAATAAAAAAGGGCCCATTTCCAAGAAAAACCAACAAGATTGTAACTGGAGGGGAAATACACTTTTTTGTCTATAAGCCGAGTAAGATTATTTATTTACATTAAACCCTAACCTTTTAGTTTAAATTAAACGCAAAATCATAATTTTTGGGAAAAATTTAAATCTATTTTTCTCCCAATAAAAATTTGAATCTTAAAAAAAAATTATTTACCCCATTCCCAAATTTTTTGGAAATTTAAAATCCAGAATAATAGGCGTTCACTAGGATTTTTTTGGCCGAGTTCAAAGGGTAAAAAAAACCCATTCATCTGAAAAGGAAAATCATAAGGGACCAATTTGGTCAGTAAAGCCTCCTTTTTGAAATATTTTACCATGTCTTTAGGAAAATTTTTTGCCCCTGAATGATTTTTAACAATTGGTGATTGAAAAGAAAATAATTTAGAACTATCATCTTGATTCAATTCAATTGGGAAACCAAATTTCAATAAGTCACAGACTAATAAGTCATTATAACCTTGCAACATTCTTCTCATAAACTGAGTATCAATTTTTTACATTAACTGGAATTTTACAACCTGCATAATTGAATTTACCTGAAACGATAACTTCATTATGAATTTTAACCTTGTCAAGGGAAGACTGCATCAAATTAACCTTTACTAAAGAACAAACCTCACATTTGGAAGAATGTTTACAAAAACAAGAAATACTATTCTGCTCATCTCTATGAAGGGGATTTAGACAAAAACTGGGAAGAAACAGATCAATTATTCCATTACCATGAAAATAATTATTGGACCAAAGACCATTTGATAGTCAACCAGATGCGTGAGGACATGCAGATGAAGCTCTTTTTTATCTAATTGCCAATAAGAAGCACATAATTATGTGTTTGGCAAATCTTGATTTTCCATTTTTTGTAGTAAAAACATGAAAGGACTTAAAGGAGCATTTATTCCTCTGATATTTTGGACAAAACCAAATTTTCGTATCATCATGACCTCCAAAGTTTGATTGAAAAACATTTGTTTGAGAAGAAGATTATCGAGGTCTCAACTGTAAGACTGGTTCAGATTGATTCTTGGTTCGAATCCTGTACCTGGACAAAACGGCTTTTTCAACATAAGTAAAATCATCACCCCAACTGCCTAATCCTAATTCTATTTCCCGCAAAATAGCTGCATAGAGGGATTTAATAATTGAAAATTCATAAGATGAATTGAGATACATCAATTTTTTAAGCAACAAAATTCTCCCTTCTTTCTCAACAGGATTATTTTTTGAAGTAGATATTATCTCTAACTCCCCAGCTATAAAATTAAATTCCAATTTGTCAAAAGTGATATTTCTACTAACAAAATCAAATCTTAAGTTTGAATGAGGATATTTTTGCTTGACTTTAACTGAATCTGAAGCTTTGGAAGTGATATAAGATCTATTTTTGTGTTCATGTTTTTTATGGATTTTGTTCCTGGTAATATTATCAAAATCCCGCACATCAGAAGAGCCAGAACTGATTGAACGTTCTGAACTATTAGACGAATCTGAATCTGAAGATGACGAATGAAGCACTACTCCTAAAGATTTGAGCTCTTTTCTTGCCTTGTTTCTCAAATTAGGCATACCACGAAGAGTGTTAATGTTAAACTGAGTCATGTGTCAGCTTGCTCTGTTGTACCTTTCCTTCCCAGAACTGTCCCATGAAAACCATGAACCTCAGAAGAAGATCCTGATGAAATTAATGGACATTTCGTCTTTGGCCTAGCACCGCCGACAATACCCATATCCGAATTGGAAACATCCGAAACACCTGCAACTGTCGCTACGGATTTTTCTAGAGATTGTATGTATAATTCCCTTTCGTGAACTTGTCTGCGTAAAGCAAATAACTCCTCCTGTTCTTTCAAACGCTTTTCAGCAGTTGCCAAACTTTTAAGTTTATCATTGAGAGCTTTTTTCTCAAGTTCAATAGGATCAATATCACCGCTTTTTTCCGGGTTCTTTGGCGGGAGAGTAAGAGTTAATTTGGAGGCGGTTGAAATTTTCGTAACATCTGTAGTAGGTGTTATAACATCTCTTCCCTCATGCAAAGCTTTATAGTCTGGGTTATCTTTAACTCTTTCTGATTTCCTTTCCTGAGGCATTGTTCAATTCAAACAAATAAAATGTTACCTTCCTAATAAGAAGCAAGTCAAAAACAATATATAAATAACTGGTCCCTGCAACTGTCTAACTCATCGTGATAAATGTAGACCGCTCTACAAACAAATGAAAACTTCTTTAGCACAAGACGGGCACAGTAAAACCCTATGGTAACTAGATAAACAGACTGACGAAAAAAGATCTGTATCAACCAAAATGTGTCTAAGAACTGTAAAGACCGCGAAAAGATGACTGAATTTATAACAACGCGTAGGAATACAACTAAATCAGTGACCCGAAAAATACAAATACCTAAAGAATGACCCAACAGATTAACCAATAAAAATTTCTGTATTATATCGGTAATTAATAGATTTTAGATAAATCGAAAAAACTCTAGATTTTTGACATCAGACGAACAACCGCACTTTGGGTTCATAAAAATAAAATCAATAAATTTAAAATGAATTTTAGTGATCTTCAAAAAGAATAACCAATGGTAACTTAAATATGGTTTGAAGTTGACGAAATGTATCAAGTCGAATTACAATAGCAGACGATAGTTTGTTTTATTTTTCATATCTAAGGGTTGCAATTTGCAAATAATTATGATGTTTATATTCACTAATATGTCTCATAGAGTAGAGGCCTTAAGTAAGATCCATAAATATGTTTGATGTGTATTGAATGTAATGATACATTTGATAACATCGTTTTTAAGCTTTGTCCATGTACTAGCGTTATGTGCCAATAAATGTTGCAGTTGCGTGACACATATATTTCAATATGAATATAATTCAGACCTTTATTTCATTGGATCTGGTGACGACTCATTTAATCTGCATTTTCCCTTTTTCTAGATATTTTCAAGGAGGTAACATTTCTTAATTAATTAATTCTAGTTCTTACTCTGTTGAAAAGACTTGCATTGAAAAGAATCCATGGGGCGCCATCTTGCGACCACTTGGAAATAAAAACATTTAAGATGGCTTCTTAGATGGATGCAAATTATAAAATAATATGAATTCATCATACTGATCAAGATTTTAATAGCATATTTATATGAAATTCGTCCATTTATGGTAGGAATTATATTTAAACAAGTATAAGATATTTTTTGGCAAGTAGGGAATTCATGTCTTTTCTGACAATGGCGGACATTTCAGAATGGATAAAACAGATAAATTTTGTAAAACCTATAAAAAAAATTCCTTAATAACCTGTTTCAGAATATAGAACGTCTCGTGCTGTAAATCAAAGCGTTTATTAAATTGCAGTCCTTTCATTCGTTTTATGGCGTCTCCAAAATTAATACAAGTCCTTGCGGACATAATCATTAATGTAACTATAATTACAAATACTTCGGATTTACTAATAATTGCAATTACTTTAACGAAATAACATAATTGATACCTGACAAACGTTTAAATCATATAAGATTTCTAAACGGCAGCCGTTTACAAGATGGAAACTAAAAATATAATCATTTAAAGGCAGTTATATTTACTTATCGAGTGATCATACATTATAAACTATATAATGTCCTCTATATTTTTATGCTTTTCAACATTATATACGTTTTCATTTGCGATGTCATGCGGTCTACATATTTAGGAAAATGTAAAACTGTGCAATAGGCTTCTTTTTTTCTCTATTTTAAGTGAATTTACAGCTGCAGCTTTCACGCAACTTAACTTTAATTTATGTTTATTTAAACTTACTTGGTTCAAGTCATTTAAACAGAAATTGAGTTGTATGAAAATAAGATACAGTGAAATTATATTTACTGCACCATTTAAGAACTTAAAACAATTTATGGATCAAAGTTAGATAATTTGATTGCATAGAGATGTATGTAAGTGTCGACCGTCACCTTAAATATTTCAAGGTTACAGATAAAATAAAAATAAAAGAATATTTCATACTTCAGTAGAATTCAGTTTACACAATTTGAACTTTGGAACCTTACGTGCTAGAGCATATTAATGCATTTTGAGCTCATTTCTCTATATTGACCAAAAGTGTGTTAGACCCAAAAGTGCGTAGTGAAATTTATCTAATTTTGGGGTTAGACCCCCCCCCCCCAAAAATGCGTTGCTTCAATAACGGTGTAACATAGCATTAACTCATCTGTAAAGTCTCTAAGTTTGAAATATTGATTTTGTTTTAACACCCGTTAACGGTCTCAGTTTCAGTATCTACTACAATTGTATTCACCAATTGGCAGCCTAACGTGGCACAAAAGTGACATATGTGCACTTCTTTAAAAGTATTTTACTCGTTCCACTGAGATTATATCTCGTTCCCTCGACATAAACATTTCATAATCATTTACGTACCACAATATATTTTCCCGTTCCCACGAACTCTAGATGAAGTAATTTAAGTAAAGAAATGTCATTCCTCTGCATTGCTATGGTATATTTGCTTAAAGAATTGCTTATAAAAACATTCCATATTGTCAAAAGCAACACCATCATTGTTTATTCAGTCTTATTTTTGTAAGAATTCAAGAAATGTTGAGATCTTACGATGGCATCGAAACCCAAAAGATTGGTAAAAATTGCAGACATCACAAACTCCACTATGTCATTGAGCCATGTAAAACAATGAAAGGTGAAAAGTTAACGGTTTTAAAACGATTTTATATCCACTGCAAAATAGTTTAGTTACATACCTGTTTTAATATTTTACGTTATAAATGATCATAAATTTATTGATTTGTTACAAGTAGATAAAAATTTGAATAAAAAGTAGTCACTTGCGAAAGAATTAATTTCGATGGCATTATCAAGCGACATCAACAAAGCTTAACAGCAGATTTATATAAACCCAAGAAAAAAATCTGTAAAAACCAAAACTCGAAGAAACTCCTAAAATGACTTAACTGAATTTTACGACAATTCTAAATGTTCAAAACATAAAGGTCTAAGGCCAAAACTTTGTCATGTTTTATGTGGTTCAAAGGCTACATTTCCAGATAAATCGTAAGAAAATACGAGACAAATGAAGAACTAAAATCGTCAAAAATACAGTTTAAAGATTGAGACCCTAGGGAAGTATCTATAGTAAAAGAAAAATCTGGATAAAGGGTGTTCCCTCGGAAGCATAATCACAACAAAATTACACGAAAATGAAGACTTGGTTTGATTGAGTCTGTACATGAGGAATATTGAGAAAGTACAGCATCCCTCTCGCCCATTAGCACTGGCTTGAGCGCTTCTCATTAAAAAGTGCTGGAATCAATGATCCCGAAGGACAAGCTGCAACACAGCACTTGACACCTGCTATTGTGAAGTATAAAAATCTGGATAAAGTGTGATCCTCTGAAAGCATAAATCACAACAAAATTACATGAAAATCGCAGACTCGGTTTGATTCAGTCTTTACATGAGGAATAATGAAAAAGTGCAATACCCCTCACGTCCCGCTAACACCGGCTTGTACACTCCTCAATTTTCAACAGTTAAAAGAGCTGGAATCAATAATACCGAAGGACCAGAAAAATTGACAACACCGATTTCGCAAGTTGTAACATAAATGGGACATAAACAAATAAAGTCATAGTGAATAACGTTACCCGTGAAATGTTCTCACAGGTAAAAAGGGAAACACAGTCTATTCGGAAAATCTCATGTTTGGTTGGGAAAAGCCGTGATCCGCGCGCATTTTTCTTGCAACGATATCCGAAAATGCTTAAAAACCATATACATAGTATCAAATGGAAATAATAAAATATTGATACAGCTAATCAAAAGGTGTAATAACGCGAAAAAAAAAGCGCAATCACGCGCAAATAAAGAATAAAGGCGTTATATCACAAAAGGCGTATGTAAGCAAAACAAAAAGCGTAGAAACGCAAATAAATATTGCGTGTTACTACCTATGTTACTATTTATAGTAAAAAAATCTAGGGTTTTTTTAAGGTCATTACGGCAAAATCTAGGTCATTATGCTACTCGGCATTTTTTTCCAAAATGGACGAGTGAATGAGCGCACGTGCAAAATGACGTTATCAACTCTTAGTGATTTTCAAGATGGCTGCTGACGTTGAATGAACTGTAGTCATTTGCACACAAAATAATTTAAAGTTTAAATGACATAGTTAATTGCAATCAGCAAAACTTAACATTGAATATTTATAAACTCAAGACAAAACATGACCCTCAGAAATTCAAAAAATGATTTCAGATTCACGGTAGAAAAAAGATCGAATCGGTGGCATTTAGACCCGGGAACCATTCTTGAACGGACAAAAGTTCATAAAAAGACTGGCACTAGATTTTAATGTTACTCTCACACTAGAACTCCGCGAGTCGGATGTGTCGCCTTGTGAACAATAAAGTTTAGGAGAAATGGCCTGGATGTATGAAAAAGGGTAAAAACTCAAAAATAAGAAGTGCAGAGTAACGGTTTTTGTACACTGCACTTTTTCTTAATGAGATCTATCATCCTATGAAGTTTAAAGACCATAGCTTTTTTACTTTAGGAGAAATGGCCTGAACAAAAATAAAGTATGAAAATTAACAAAGGGCAATAACTCAAAAAATATGAAATGCAGAGTACCGGTTCTTGTGTACTGCACTTCTTCTTAATGAGATCTATCATCCTATGAAGTTTCATGTTCATAGCTTTTATACTTTAGAAGAAATGGCCCGGACAAAAAGTATGAAAATAAACAAAGGGCAATAACTCAAAATTTAAGAAGTGCAGTGTACCGGTTCTTGTGCACTGCACTTTGGGTCAATATATGAAGCATGCATACCAAGTCGATCCGACTTATAATGACTGACTTATGCTCCGGACAAGCTTAATGGGACGCCGACAACGACGCCGACAAAAGTAACCCCTATATGTCAGGCGACACAAAAAAAATGTAAAGAGTACATACACATGTACTGTATTTATCGATTAAAAAAACAACAATAAACAACATTTTCTCGTATTTATTTCGTTTTGTCATGTTTTATAAGTTAATCGGAGGGTTAAACTGTATGACAGATATTAGCGGCGTGGTCTAAACTCCGTATTTCGGACATAGGTATTAAAGACGGTAATACTTGGTTGCTGCTCGCTATTATGTGTTAATGACCCTCGAATTCATATTGTCCTTCGGGTTTGCGTCCGTCAGGCCATAATGCATATCTTCTGGCCATTATAATGGCGAGCAGCAACCAAGTATTAACCTCTAAGTAACGCGAATCAAAATGCCTTACTACGCGAAACGCGACTCAACAGGCGAAAAGACAAGAATCAAAAGGCGAAATAACGCGAATAAAGGCGTTATAACGAGACCCAAAGCCCATTCTAACGCGAACCAAAGGGCATTTAAACGCGACTTAAGGCGTTATAACGCTAACCAAAAGGCGTAAGAACGCGAACCAAAAGACGTAATAACGCCAAATAAATACCATATTATTTAAAGTTTGTACTCGGTGTATTTCACTGTCATGCATATTGGCGTATATAATTATTTTACTGAATATTTATTTATCTTATTAAATCTTTGGCATTTTATGGACACAATTCCATTAATTAACAAGAGGGGCATGATGGCCCCGAAACAACTGCTTTTCAGTGTTTGAAACTATGTTTCAAATGAACTTGCTGAAAGGCAAGCCAGCACTTTTGGCAAGTTGAACTCAACTTTAACTTGTCCTTCTAGTAATATACTTTCTTTTTTTCTTCGTAATAAACAATAGCGCCACTAAGACGGCCCTAGATCACTCATCAAACCCATCATTTCATTATTCACTATACAAAGGGAAATATTTTGACCTAATATTTTGGAAATGTTTTGTTAAAAAAATCTATGCTGCAAGTGTGTACCTATGAGTCTATGTAGAATAAATGCAAAATAAATGACATCTAGAGCAGGGTTAATTTTGATAGAAGAATTTTTTATAGCTTTTGGGAATGAATACACAAAATGTCACATGCAAAATATGTATGGTGTAGATGTTTGAAGTTTACAGTTCGGGACATCAAACATTTTATACATTCTATATGGTAAAGTAACTGTACTTAAAACAAGAGGGCCATGATGGCCCTAGATCGCTCACCTGACCCATCGAACTCATCCGAACAATTACCTAGACAAGCATTCTGACCAAGTTTCGTGACAGGTGAGTCAAAAATGTGACCACTAGAGTGTTAACGAAGATTATCTATATTTGAGCAGTGTGACCTAGTTTTTTACCCAGGTGACCCATATTCGAACTTGACTTAGAAATCATCAAAACCAACTTTCAGATCAATTTCCAGGATACTTGGATCAAAACAGTAGCAACAAGAGTGTTAACAAGATTTATCTATTTTTAGCTCCGGTGACCTAGTTTTTCATACGAGATGACCCATGTTCGAACTCATCCGAGCAATTACCTAGACAAGCATCCTGACCAAGTTTGATGACAATTGAGTCAAAAATGTGACCACTAGAGTGTTAACAAGGTTTTTCCATATTTGGGCGGTGTGACCTAGTTTTTCATCCGAGATGACCCATGTTCGAACTTGACCTAGAAATCATCAAAACAAACTTTCAGACCAATTTCCAGGATATTTGGATCAAAACAGTAGCCACTAGAGTGTTAATAAGATTTTTCTATTTTTAGCTCCGGTGACCTAGTTTTTCATCCGAGATGACCCATGTTCGAACTCATCCGAGCAATTACCTAGACAAGCATCCTGACTAAGTTTGATGATAATTGAGTCAAAAATGTGACAACTAGAGTGATAACAAGATTTTCTATTTTTATGTCATGTGACCTAGTTTTTCATCCAAGATGACCAACGTTCAAACTCATCTGAGCAATAACCTAGACAAGCATCCTGACCAAGTTTGATGACACTTGAGTCAAAAATGTGACCACCAGAGTGTTAACAAGGTTGTTCTATTTTTAGCTCCTGTGACCTACTTTTTCATTCGAAATGACCCATGTTCGAACTCATCTGAGCTATCATCTGGACAAGTATCCTGATAAAGTTTGATGATGATTGAGGCACAAATGTTACCATTAGAGTGTTAACAAGATTTTTCTATTTTAGCTCCTTTGACATAGTTTTCATCCGAGATGACCCATGTTCGAACTCATCCGAGCTATCACCTAGACAAGCATCCTGACACAGTTTGGTCACGACTGAGGCAAAAATGTGACCACTAGAGTGTTAACAAGGTTTTTCTATTGTTAGCTCCTTTGACCTAGTTTTTCATCCGAGATGGCCCATGTTCGAACTCATCCGAGCTATTAACTAGATAAGCATCCTGACCAAGTTTGATGATGATTTGGGCAAAAATGGGGCCGCTGGAGTTTAACAAGGTTTTTCTATTTTTAGCTCCGGTGACATAGTTTTTCATCCGAGATGACCCATGTTGGAACTCATCTGAGCTAACACCTAGACAAGCATCCTGATCAAATTTGATGATGATTGAAGCGAAAATGGGACCGCTAGAGTGTTAACAAGTTTTTTCTATTTTTAGCTCCGGTGACCTAATTTTTCATCCGAGATGACCCATGTTCGAACTCATCCGAGCTATCAACGAGATAAGCATCCCAATCAAGTTTGATGATGATTGAGGCAAAATGTGACCGCTAGAGTGTTAACGAACAAGTGTGGACGGACGACGGACATTCAACGATCCTAAAAGCTCACCCTGAGCTAGCTTAGGTGAGCTAAAAAGATAATAGGTCAAACAATGTAAGAAATATCAAAAGTAGGCCAGCTGATATCAAACTTCAACTCAGAATCAGAAAAAAAAATCAGATAAAAGACTACCTAAGAATGCTAGCGCTACAGACAAAGTTTGGTGCTCATCCATCAATTATTTCAGGAGAAGATGATGTTCAATAGTTTTTCTAATTTTAGCTTTAGCGGCCCCTAAAAGGGGGACCAATCAAATTCATATGAGCAAATTTGATAAAAGACTAAGAATGCTACTGACAACGATTGGTGATCATCCATAAATTAGTTCTGTAGAAGCAGATGTTTAAAGGTATTTTTATTTTTAGCTCTAGAGACCCCTAAAAAGGGTCAATCAAATTAATATGAGCAAATTTGATACAAGACTACCTAAGAATGCTACAGATAAATTTTGGTGATCATCCATCATTTAATTAAGTAATAGGAGATGTTTAAAGGTTTTTCTATTTTTAGCTCTGTTGACCCCTAAAAGGGACAAATTAATGGCATGAGCAAATTTAAGTGTGACTGTCACAAGGGTGATACAGACCAAATTTGAGGTAAATCTGCCCATCAGTTTCAGAGAAGATGATTGTTGACGCATGACGATAGACGACGGACGCCGGAGTATTCCCCTTTGATCCTGAACCTTCTGTTCTGGTGAGCTAAAAAGCCGAAAGGGGGAGGGATACCGGGCATACAAAACCCTATAAGGGCAATTCCCTAGCAAAACAAAAATGACAAAAATGAAAACAAGCAAATGGAACACACTGTATACATTTTTAAAACAGTATGTTCTATAAAATAAGTGATTAAAGACCTTCTAACAATAATAGAATTAGTTTTTCAATTCATCATTGACAAAATAGTTAATTTTCAAAAATGTATATGTGCAACAACAAAGTATTGACCATGATGCGCGAAATTGGTTCTAGGAAGCGGACACAAGTATCGCCAGTATAACAAAATGTCTATTCGCCACCGGCAACAAAGTGCAAATTAAGCACACACAACAAATGAGATCTAGTATTTGAAAGTTCATAGAACATATCTCTGGAGTCGCACCATGGCCGAATTATCTCTGCTGGTGGTTTTGGCTCAAGAAGTTATCTTTTAGATACAACTTTCCAGGTACCAAGAAGCACTAGTTGTCTTTAAGCAATCGCCTATGTTGGTTATCCTGAAAACATCAAGGAGAACAGAAAAAAACGAAACTACAATGACGCTTATATAAAATTTGAGCTCAAATCTTTAACGCTTCACACTGGTCGTGTGACCAAGGATGGCGGATTGGGTTTTTCCCAAATTTATTTCTTCAATTGTCAATCGCAACTTTTTGGCCCTTTCCGTCAGTCTTCGGACAGGATAGTATGAATTCACTGAACGGATACAGATTCGGTCTAACCTATGCTAAGGAACTAAACATGTGAACTAATAGTAATTTAATTCTGGGATTTATTGACAAGTTTTTTTCCAATATATCAATTATAATTCCACCTAAAATAAGCAAATTCAAAGATATAAAAGTAAACAATACATTATCTCTATACTTGTTATTATGGTTGAAGATACCACAGTACAAAAAACCAACCTGTTGACATCATGTCGGATTTGTTTATAATTGTACTTTAGTGGGCATTTTTAAATTAAAAATGGTTGTCAGACATATTTTCAATCATAAATGTATCGAAATATACTATATTTTCGTTTGGATGTCATAATTATACATTTGTTTTATCGAAGATAACACTTTACATCTGAAACCACGTGGTAGAACTTCTTCCGCTCCGTATTGTTTCATTTTCTATAGTGGCATTTGTAAAATCATTGGTGTGATACATGTGAATTCAGAGAAACTGCATTTACAAATAAACCTATGAGTCATTAAGTCACCTTATATTGACAACTATCAAAGAGTCGTTATAAGTGTATGATCCTTTCTTACGTTAAATTTGTTTTGATCACTATTGATATGGTATTGTATTGGCTCTAAAACGCCTTTTGTTGTGCGTTATTACGCCTCTTTGGTTCTTGTTACTACGCCTTTCTCTATTCTCGTTATTTTCCCTTAATTCGCGTTACTTAACCTTTTGTTTACCGTAATTACGCCTTTTGATTCGCGTTGAAACGCCATTTGTTTCGCCTAATTACCCCCGTTTGATTTGCGTTATAACGCCTTAATTTCCATTAGTACGCATTATTCACCGTAAAAAAAGATCTGCATAAATTTTTCAAGATATATACTATTATATTATTGTATTATATACATTTACAGATGCAGTTTTACGGTTAGTAAAATTTAAAGTACTACATGGCATAAACAATCTAATTCAATGTACATTTGTAATTCTTATATATCATTTGCAACTTAACCTAAAATTGCAATACTTATGTATGTCGCCAGTATCTATCTATAATATAAAAATCAGTCGTCTACTTTATTAACTAGATTACAATATTTCGTAAGAAAATTAATCAAAACGCTAATTCGTACAGTTCCCTCGTTTTGTGTAATTATGTTGATCAGAACTGACCTAAGTTTAAGACTTTTTTTAAAATGTTCAGGTTGTATATCTTAAATTTATATTTACCTATATGTAATAGAAAGAGCACCGAAACACGAGGCTATCGGGCGTGGCCCCCGAGTATTAGTCAGATTGCCGACTGTTTTGGTGTTCTTTCTCTTTTGTATCACTTTCTCTTTTGTATCATAGTCAAACATAAAACACGTTCCTTGTTGTCACAATATGAAACCCCAGTAAAAAAGTAACCAATGAACGAGCATCTGAATATCATATTTCTGTCGCGTTTCCTTTGTCTGCCGTCACAATAAGTAAACTCCATCAAAAAATATGGAAAGCCATGGCTGTCTGATATTGTTCTTTTTCAATTTATTTAACCATTTGGATAATATATAAGTTCACTTCGACTATATATGACTTGAAAACACCTTCTTATGAAACCATACCGTCAGTGTATAAAACCGAGTTAGCAATATATAAGTTGATTTTCTCAATATATGATTCTAATTCTTCAATATATTGAGAAAATCAACTTATATATTGCTAACTCGGTTTCATACACTGACGGTATGGTTTCATATATTGTAACTGTGAATTAATATAATGGATTCTGGTTAAATAAGAAGGTGTTTTCAATTCATATATAGTCGAAGTAAACTCATATATTATCCAAATGGTTACATAAATTCAAAAAGAACAATATCAGACAGCCATGGCTTTCCATAAAAAATGAACCAATCAATGGGCGTGCTCAGAAGTGCGGGTAACTAATAGTAACCTGCACTCCAGTTAACGCACTGTGCATGTATATGTAAACGATTTAACTATGAAGCATTTTCAACAATAAGGTCCCCAAACTATGATACAAAAACAAATTTAAACCATGGATGCTTTTGAAAATAATATAGTTTTGATCTAAATGATAGGAAAACGCATACAATCTTATATAGTTTTATTTCGTTTTATTTTAGCAAACATTAATTGCTTATCATAGTTATAAAGGTTTTCTAGTTTTAAATCAAACTAGAACAAAATCTGTATAAAGTAGCATTACCAGTGCAATTTACCACCAACACCAAATTAAGTAATAGATATACCATTGCTGCGTTGACGATTTCTGGGTTTGCGTAAATTATACCATAATCACGTGACCTTTCTTATGCCTTGACCTCACGAGACGAAGTCGAGTGAGGTCGCATAAGAAAGGTCACGTGATTATGGTATAATTTACGCAAACCCAGAAATCGTCAACGCACCAATGGTGTATCTGTTTTAACCTATAGCTCCGCCCAGAAACACTTACTCCATAGCAGAAATGACGTAAAATGAGCTGTCAATCAAAATAACATGACGCTACTGTTTTAACCTATTGCTCCGCCCAGAAAATCTTATCCCTTTGATCTGAATTTGAAATGAGCTGTCAATCAAAATAATGGGCTGATTTTTCCCCCGCGTGGAAGCTACATTTTCATTGGTAGCGGCATGGACCCTTTTCTCTATTCAGTCATCTGTCTCATTTTAAAGTTTTACTTCAATTCACATGATTCGGCATGGCTTGGAATGACAATTTGTCGTTCACAGAAAAATTTAGAAGACATAATTTTGTCTCAACATCTGGACATTTATGAAGAAGATATGGCTTTATCTCAGTACCTTGATCAGGCTGAGACAGATCTGGGGATTGATACAGTTGGAGTGAATTTTCTTCTAACACAAAATGTAGAGGACTTTATCAACGAAATATCAATCAACATGGACGAAAGTGATCAAAGCAACATTTTGCTTTCTGAAAATCAAGACAAAAAATCCATGAATATACCGTTGCCAACGGCGTTAGAATGTTCTGAGACAAGCCGCTTTGATAGCCTTGAGGATTGTGACATACGTGAACGACTGGAGCAGTCTGTTCCAAAAAATACCAAAAAATCTACAAATTGGGCATTAAAAGCCTTCAACGAATGGCGTACGGTCAGAAATGCCGGCAAACTTAGCCAACAGGTACCGCCATTAGAGGATTTTAATGTAGACGATGTGAACAACCATCTCAGCCGTTTTCTCATGGAGGTACAGTTTGATTTATTCTAATTTTCATTATTTTTCTTGTAATTCAGTATTTTTGTATGATATTGTTAGCAATAGTTTTTATCATATCGGGATAAATACCATTTTTAGCTGTTTTCGATAATTTCCATTATTTCGCAAAAACAGCTTTGACAGATAAATGGCTAAATATAATGGGAAAAAAGATTGTCCTAAACCTTGTAAAAGCGTAGCATTTTAATTTGTGCCATGAATTTCATCTTTTTTCAATAGCATTGTCGTTATTATTGGAAATGAAATGGAAATTTCTTTTACAATTATGCAAACATAGGGAATTGAAAGTAATAGAAAAGTATATTTAAATCTAGAATTTTTCTGATTTGAGTTTTTTTTTGATAAATACATGCATGGCTATGTATGTCACAATGTTTAAAATCTCTGGACCGACAACCTCTATATCAATCGGCATACATACCAGCCTGTCCGATGTCGATGCCCAATTTAATAGTGTGTTGCCAATTTTGTTCGTGTATTAATTCTAAATTGTTACATTTTAATAGGTCAAGAAGCGGGATGGAAGTTTCTACCCATCTTATTGCTAGTGGAATCTTGAGATATCTTCGTGACTCCGGCATTCCAAATATGAATTATATGAACGAGAAGGACGATCGTTTCTTAACATTTCGTAAATGTCTAGATGCACAGATGAAGTATGTGACTAGCAAGGGCATCGGTGCCAATATCAAGCAGGCTGATCCTGTAAGTGCAGAACAGGAAGAATTGTTGTGGTGTACAGGAAAATTTGGATATGAAAATGCAGAAAGCCTGTTGAATGCAGTGTTCTTTTACAATTGTAAATTGTTTGGAATGCGAGGCAGAGACGAACATTACAATCTTGAAAGTGACCAGTTTATTATTTCCGAAGATGATGGCGGAAAGTTCATTCAGTTTATTGGTAGAGACAACAAAACTTTTAAAGGTGGTTTAAAACACAAAAAGGTGGAGAACAAAAACATTAAACACTATTCTTCTGATAAGATATACAAGGTGTATCAAGATTATACGAGTCTTTTAGGAGACGATGTGGTAAAATTTTATAAACGTCCAATTAAAGATACTAAAAGATTATCTGCTCAAGTTCTTGGTAAAAACAAACTTGAAAACATGATGAAAAATATTTGCAGTGGTCTCGAAGGCAATTTCACAAATCAGTCTGGAAAGCGCACGTGCGCAACAACTTTGTATCAAGCTGGCGTTTGCGAACAGACTATAATGGATCGTACAGGACACCGTAGTGTCCAAGGTGTTCGAAAATATAAACGACCCTCATGTGACCAGTTGAGAGATATTTCAAATGTACTTGATTCCAAGAAGCAAATGGTCTCATCAACAGTGACAAGCGGTGAACTTGAAAACAATTCTCTTGTGGATCTTGAAAAGCCTAAGAAATTAGAAATGGAGAGTCCTATTCAGAAAATCTTTGAAAAAGATGCTAAAACTTTTTACAATAATTGTGTATTTAACTTTGGTAAAAACTGACAATTTGATACATTGGTTTTACATTTTGGCATGTGTTTTCTGGCCAAAATGTCTCGATTTCTCAGCCTAATGAGATTTATTTTGTGACTGAAATAAAATTTCTGTACCTTGCTTCTTGTTTTGTGTTTTATTATATTTCAGGTTATATTGCTATGGTATAATTTTCAAAACTGAAAATTATACCATAGTCTGGGTATGGTATAATTTACGGTTATTGGAAATTATACTTGGAAGAATTTTACATAAGAAGCGCTGAAGAGCTATAGGTTAAGGTCTCGTTAATGGCCGATGCATTCGTCGTTCAAACCTCGTGACTCAATGTTGTGTATATTCATTATGTAACAATTTAAGAATTCTATCACGGTGCTGTTACAGATTTAGATCTGTCGGTGTCCACCACTGTTATCTTATAGTTTGACGTTTTCAATAATTCATTATAGAACTTGTAAAAATGTTCATTTTGTGCTTTTGTTAGCCAATTCTTCCTGTCTCCCACGTCACCGGTATAGAATTACAAAATATCAGTCTACGGAAGCTTCAAAGGGTCATCTATAACGCAATCTTTTGTGAGAAGATTTAAGCAAGTGGAATAAGTATGTCGACATCCATGCTACTTCTAGTCAACAAATATATTTATGTATGAAAGTCGGGGTGCCGTATCTCGACATGATGACATATATTTTGTCAAAATGACATGGTATATATAAACTTGTGTTCGTAATTTTGACAACTTGTGTGTTCTACAAGTCGAGGGAGACGACTTCATGTCTTCATAGCGAGGTACATACAAGCTTCTGTACTTTTTATCTTTTTTATTTTAGTTTCTCTATTCTTATTCCAGGTTCTGTTGCCGATCGCCAAAGAGCACCAAGACGGCGAGTAACTAGATTTGCACAAGATAATAGACTTAAAACATCACAAGACCTGTGGAGCGCATCGCTGCCGTTACCATTGGTATACATGGGAGGCCCATATCTGGTCAAACTTTGAGAAACCGTTTACGTGAACCTGGTATCAGGGCAAGACGTCAGTACGTTGGCTGCGTTTTGACGCCACGTCATCGAACTGCAAGACTGAACTGGTGCACACTTCATCGTAGGTGGACCAGACAACACTGGGCAAACGTTCTTTTCAGTGACGAATCGAGGTTTACGCTACATAGCAAAGATGATCGCATTAGGGTTTACAGACGTAATGGAGAACGTTGTTTGGATGCATGCGTTAATCCGGTCAACCATTTTCAAGCAAGCGTTATGGTGTGGGGTGGGATAACGTCTACGAGTAAATTGGATCTCGTTATCATTCGTGGAAACATGAATGCTCAAAGTTACATTAACAATGTCTTAAATCCCTTTGTCATCCCATTTATAAATCAACACAATGGCGTCAGTTTCCAACAAGATAACGCAAGACCTCACACGGCACGAATCATAACGCAACATTTGTAACAAAACAATATTAACGTGTTACCGTGGCCTGCATGTTCTCCGGATCTTTCACCCATAGAGCATTTAAAGGATGAGCTCGGACGTCGTGTACGTCAACGTCTAGTTGCGCCCAGAACACTCAAAGACCATGAGAATGCATTGCTTCAGGAATGGCAGAACATCCCCATTCCGACAATAACTCGTTACATACACTCCATACGCAGATGTATTGCAACAGTTGTTATACGCGTTATTGATTTGTTACTTTTGAAACATAGGTGTTCGGCGCGTTGAATGGTCACTACCCCCGGGTCCACCTCACCCACTCTACCTTCCTCTCAAAACCATGTAAAATGTAGCATTTTTCATTTGAAACATGTTTTAATATTTGGTATATGATTTTAATTCAAAATTCAATTACAAAATAAACAAGAAAGCACTGATGACTAGTGGACTATTTACTGACTGCGTCAAGGATTTTAATGCTAGAATGAAACGTGCTGGGCGCAGTGTTTTGTTATTGTTAGATAATGCTCCATCTCATCCTCATGACTTGAAACTATCAAATGTGAAACTTGTGTACCTTCCTGCCAACACTACATCAAAGCTTCAGCCTCTTGACCAGGGCATTATTCAAAACATGAAACAGATCTACAGGAAGAGATTGTTAAGATCAGTGCTTGCTAAAATTGACAATGGATCTACTGTGAGTGCTGATGAACTTTCTAAGAGTTTGACTGTCTTAGATGCCATTTAATGGACTAGTTGTGCGGTAAAAGAAATAAAGCCAGAGACTGTCACTAAGTGTTTTAAGGCCTGTGGACTGATTGTCGGTGAAAGTGTGGATGTGGAAGATGATGACTATGATGACAATGTGCCTATTGCGGAATTAGTAGAATTGATGAGAACCGCTCAGTCAAAAATATCTGTTGAATCTGTGATGACGCCAGAGGATTACATTAACATTGACAATGAATTGATAGCAAATGATGATATCAGTGAGAACTGGGAGAACGAGCTTATTGAAGCTCATAAATCTACAGGATCTATAGATGTAGATAACGATGACTGTACTGATGACTTAGAACCTGGAACTGAGTGTTTAATCAATTCCCACCAGGATGCCCTTAAGTGGATTGAACAGCTCAAGTTGTACTGTTTCAAAAAGGACTTAATGACTATGTTGCCACCATTTGACCAAGCACAAGAGGACTTTGAAAAACTGTCGGTTAATGTTATGTGTGGATCAAAACAGTCAACTTTGGATAGGTTTCTTGTAAAGTAAAAATTTAAAAAAAACCTGCAAAAAGAATATGATCGACTTGTGACAGCATCTGATAAACATGAGTTGGCTTGTGACATTATTAGAGAAACATCAAGAACAATCTAAATGCTAATGGCTATTTTAGTGCACTTAATTTATGTACATGTACATGTATGTTGCGATTTTCATAGTTAAATGTTTTATAAATAAATGAAGAATAAAAAACATTGCACATTATTTTATGAAAAATGATTGATTTATTGCAATAAAGTTATGTAAAATGAAAATTTTATTTACTTTATCAAATCCTGAAGTATTTCCCTCAAATGGGACAGGAAGTATATTTAACTTGTCGATCTACAATAAGGAAATAATTCAAACAAATAACCAGGCTATCATGCTAAAACTCACTAATCAGACCACCCCGCAATTAAGACCACTTTAGAGCAGTCCCATGGGTGGTCTTAATTGAGGGGTTTCACTGTACCTTCATTTCCCGCAAAAAAATATATATATATATATATATATTTAGTAAAGGTATGCAACTCGTCGCTCATTTTTCAACACTCATCTTAATATCAACTCCATAACTCAAACATTTTTTCACTAATTTTCAATATCTTGGTACCAAATGGTAGGGAATTGAACTCTTAAAAGAAATAAAGCTGTCATTACAATCATTTCAAGTTATAAGAAGATATGTAATCTCGAAGTCACCGCAAGCGTAACTCGACAGAGACCTGACCGCTGGGTTTTTGTCAAAATTACTCGACTAAACGGCAGTTTATTCGAAATGAATGAATATCTTTTTGCATTGCGCATATAAATATGATCAAAATATATTATTATTTGTAATAACTGTTCAATCGAAACATCATATAAAGTTATAACGAGCCGTTATTCCTATTTGCCAATTCTCCATCCAAAAATGAAAGTACACATGTAAAAACGGATGCATTCGTATGGGGAATTTTCATTGGTCGTGTGAAAACCTTTAGACCAATGAAAATACTCCGTACAAAAAAATAAAGAGGAGATCACTCTGCAGGACCATTACTTGTATTACGATTTGGAATTTGACATATCGGAAAAGCGGTTTGTTATACATACCAAGACCGACTTGATATTACTTGGGGACCATACGCCGCTTTTCATGGAACGGCACGGAAGTGTCACATTGAAGGTTCCATGATTACCGCCGTATGAACACATCTGCGGATGTTTCTAAATTCAAAATTTTACTATATCACGTTTAAATGTTGAATTCTGCTTAAGCCGGTGCTAGGGGGCGTGGACGGTAACTTGCACTTTCCAGTACCGTCCATGAACAGGCTCAATCAAACCGAGCCTCCAACATTTTCAATTGTGTCGTGTTGGGCTTTCTTTAGGGATTCTGTATTTATCTATTTTTTGATCATCATTCGAGGAAATCTGACTGCCGTAAAATATCAAAAGGACGTTCTTATTCCTGTCACTATTCCTCATCTAAAAGCTGGTGGACGGGGTATTATACTTATGCACGACGGTGCACCGGCACACAAAGCACATGCCACCCGGAACCTACTACAACAGCAAAACATTCAGCAGCTACCCTGGCTGTCCAAGTGTCCAGATTTGAATATTATTGAACACCTGTGGGATGAGTTGCGTGTGCGCAGGCGAGCGGTACAACCCCGAAACCTACCAGAGCTGGAACAGGCCCTGGTGTAGGAATGGAGCGATTTCTGAGGAATTATGTAATGTCCATGAGACAGAAGTGTATGAAAGTGATACAAGCTCAGGGAGAACATATTGGATATTAATTGATTAATATTACGTTTTACTTATGATAAGAGCTGTGATAAAAAATTATTTAACATCGTTGTGTTGTGAATTTTGCGATTTATTCTCTGTTACTCATGTTTTATTTCTGTTAAATTTTATACTTTTCCATTAATTGACTACAATAACAATTTTACAATACATATGTGTGAAGTGTTCATTTATCTTTACTCTTAATTTCACCAATAACCATTCTTTAATAAACCAAAATACACTAAAAAGCACAAGTGTTGCGTTAGAAAAGTCTTTCAGTATATGTCCAGCGGTTAGGCAGGGATAATTTTAAAAGGTTTCTAGCGACCATCTTGTTCAACAGACAGAAAGTATTTTTTGGACACTTCCTCCACCATTTAAAATAGAAAGTCGGCACATGACCTAAACAATGTTGTGCAACAATTCAGCCGAAAATATATGAACTGGTTAGAATCAAGAATAATTTTATAGTAATAAACATTTTGTCCTTTTTAGCTCGACTATACGAAGTATCTGGAGAGCTGTCCTACTCGCCCCGGCGTCGGCGTCCAGATTTCAGATTAAAGTTTTGGTGCAGTAAAATATTTTTCACTATAACTTTATCATTTCTTAAGGTATCAACTTCAAATATATGTACCTTATCATCATCCACATCTTATGTGACAAGGTTCATAACTATAGCACCAATATTGCAAGAATTATCTCCCCATAAACTGAGATTCTTTTACTAAAAATAATGTTATTTTTTACTATAACTTTTTTAGTTTTAAAGGCATCTACCTCAAACTTCAAATACTTATTCCTTATCATCACTTACATTTTATGGGACAATGTTCATAACTCTTGAAGCAATATTTACAGATTTATCTCTCTTTGAACTTAGGATTTTCTTTAAGAAATATTATAACTTCTTTACTTTTAGGGTATCTACTTCAAACTTCAAATATATATTTTATATATTTTTATCATTACACACATGTTGTGTGACAAGGTTCATAACTCTAGCGTAACTATTTCTAGAATTATTCCCCTTGATCTTGGAAGTTATGTTAACAAATGATTTTTTTACTATAACTTATACAAAATTATATATAATTGATTTTTTCTTTCATAGTTTTGTCCTCCTTACTGCGTCCAGTATTTTATTAGTCGAGCTTCGCTGTCTCCTGTGACAGCTCTTGTTTATTCTTGTAATAGCTTGTTTAAACATCTCCTTGGCAACCAGCCCAAGCAAGTAATTGAATAAACTATTTTCTGATTAAACCTTTTTTCAAGACAAGTATTTTACTTTTTAGCTTTATTAATAATTTACAAAATATTTAGAAAGAATTGATCACTGTAAGAATATAGGTCAACACAATTTTTTGTCTCTAACCTGGGACATAAGATGTTATATATATATATCTCCCAGCTCTAACAGAACATGACCAAGAACACTTGTTTGGAGTAATCTTAGCCTCATATCAATCAAAGTAAAGCTCTGGCGTACAACAAGAAGCCACTGAATGTAGTGTATCTTCTGTCACCATTGTTTCCCTCCAGAGCACCTGTTGATGCAGCCTCAATCCAAACTGGCTTTCCCTTAACCACGTAATATTGCAGTATTTGTACCCTGAGCATCATGATATGTGTGCATACCTGTTGAAATATAAGTTGTAATAGATGTTTTGATAAAATGAACATCTTATCATGCTAAGTATATGTTTTTATACTTAAAATGAATAAATGAATAGTTAAATACATACTGAATTAACCACTTGTTATAGCTAAACACGCAATAACAATATATGTTGAATATGTTGAAAGAAAGTTGAATCAAAATTGTACTAGAAAAGAAGAAAAATAAAAATTATTTTACTTTATTAATCACTTTTGTAAGTGTTTTTTCAATCTCTGTGTAGAAACTTGCAAATTAAACAAATGAGTTTTGAATCATCATTTAGATATTATAATGGTTTATTTTTCAAAAACATTTCTTTCTTTAGAAATATCTCTGAATTTTTATTATTTGAATGTTACCATGTATTTATTTGAAATACAACATATATTGATATGCACTTTTTGGTGATACAAACCGGAATTGTATATTTCTTACCAGTTAATGAATTTATTAGTAATTAGAAGTTGACAAAATTCCTATTTTTAATTTTAAATGTACCTTCCGCAATAGCTCCATTGACAATATTACCGTTGTACATAAGATTAACCCGTATTTGTATTTCTCTGTGCTATGGCGTATGTAAACACATAAGTCCCAGTCGTTTTTGTTCTAGAATATTAATTTATCAAACACTTGTATCATGCTTTTAATTACATAAAATACCTCTCTATCATTCAAATTGTCTAAAATGTGGTTACTGTTAATGCAGAAAAAATGCAATTAATTACCATCCTTA
>NW_026857142.1:0-98303 GCF_026571515.1 Ruditapes philippinarum
AAAGATGAAACGTTCATAGCATTTGTATGGAAAGGAAAACAAAAAGTAAAAACAAATCTGTTTAAAAACAAACATGATTCTGGTGGAATTAAAACGATAGATATTATAAGTTATATGAAAGCGTTAAGAAAAATGGCTTTTAGAACTTGTATTACGTGTGGATGAAGTATCACAAACTTGTATCAAATCATTTGATGTTTACAAACTCATAGTATTTTGTAAATGTTATAATTGTGAAAAGATGCATATATTTGATATAATGACAAAATAAATAAAGAAACATCTATAACATCTTTAACATATGTTGTTAATTTTAACCCTGAATAGACCGTGTAAAATTTACAAATGTACTGTATAATAAAGAAATAAATGAAATAAATTATATAGCATGCGCCGTACCCCCTTATTTGCCTCGGTCAAAAAACAGATTTGGCTATGCCATTGTAGCCTATATGTGCTGTTGAAAGGTTAATATTAACAATTGGTAAATTAATTGGTAAATTAATTGGTACATTAATTGGTAAATCATTTAATTACGAATTGATAAAAAACTTACTTCTACTGAAAGTCAAAGTGAAAACAAGAAAAGCATTGATGCAATGCATCAAAGGCGACGCCAAAAACATTTGATCAAATTTTGCACCTAAATACTTTACTTTAAAGCAGTTCCATTACATGTGACCTGGAGGCTAGGCCCAGTTTAAGTTGAAACTTAAACCAAAAGGGATAGACCTTGTCTTGCCAAGATGCAAAGACAATTTTTAGTCAATAAACAAATCACTAATAAGAGTCATGCCATAAGAGAGAATTTCTTCAGATTTATTTTACCAGATACAAGGAGTCATCAGCATATAATAAAAGCTTATTTCTTAGGGTGCAGACATGTCATTGACATATATAAGACATAACAGAGGACCTAAAATGAACCTCAGGGGAACATCATAGTTACTCGGAGCAGTAGTAGAATGAGTACCAGCCACATCCACCAGCTGTTGTAAATCAGAAATAAGACTTGAACCATGTAAGAATGTCATTACCTATGGCAGATGCTAGAAGATTCATGAAGAAGAAGAACTTCTTCATGTGCAGTATAGTGTGATAAACTGTATCAAATGCCTTTGTAGATCTGAAAGTATCATGCATACAATACTGCCTTTGTCCAATTCAAATTTAATGCAATCTGTTAAATGAATCAAACATGTGTCAGTTGAAAAACCACTTCTAAACCCTGACTGAAACTGCTTGACCATGACTCGAACCCATGACTGTCAGAAGATCAACTGAGCTATCCGGCCGGCTACACATTTCCTCTTTAATAATGAACATTTCTAAATCACAACATATTTCCCCACTATCCTTGAATTTCTGATGTTTACAGAGCAACGTGAATTAAACTCAGGGTTATATGCAGTCACAGGATGAGAAAAACGTTCAACTTGATCTGAACTCGAATCTGTGACCCACAGAATAATGTAACGGCTGTAGCGATTGAGCTATCTGGCCGCTTACACATGTTCTCCCCTAAATAGTGAAGAGTTCTTAACCATGACAGATACTATTAGATTTTTTAATTAACAGGTAGATTAATTCTTAATTAATTAAATGAGAAAAAACTTACATAGTCATAGTCTTATTCAAAATAACAATTTATATATTGTATAATCATTTTTACTAAAAAACGGATATCCATTTATTGGTTGTGCCATTATTTATAACAGGTCAATTTGAAAGTGAACATAACTGTACTAATACATGTACAATATCTTTTTTGTAGATAAAAAACCAACCTTTTTTTCTTTGATAAGAAATGTTATGAAGGCTGTTTTGTATTTTGCATCAGGGGGCACCGGGCGAAAACATGAAAATACAACAAACGAACCACTTTGTGGTAGGTTTTCATCTGACGCCCGGTAACTTTTTGTACTTTGTCGGTTTTCATGTGGCACATATCACCCACTATAAACTTTAGTGCACAAATTTATTAAAGTACAAGTAACAATCTACTCTATGAAAAGTTTGTACTTGGGTTGACTCTGCAGACCTGGAGGTTGAGACCGGTGTCCCTCAATTACAAATAGATCAGACAGAAGCTGTCCTTTTCAAACTATGCACATGTTAGAAAAAAAATAGAATAACAATTCAGAATATGATTTTTTGAGAACTTATAAATTATATTGCTTGATCCAGATTAAAGGACATTTTCTTCCCTTAAAGGACCAGTACTGACCTACTTGCACAGAGAAAGTGGAATACATATCTATATTGCCATGCAACTGTCCGGTGGAATTGCACCATGGACCCTGTCATCACTAGTAATGGACACTAATTAACCTCAATTCTGGATAGGTCATTATGTAACCTGCCAAATCTCACAAGTTCAGAAGATAAACCACAGCATCCAGGCTAAGATTCCTTTAACTGTATTATAGATATTATTATTAGCCAGCTTACACTGGTATAAACCTTTAACCTGTATACTAATCAATACATGTATTATCAGTTATAACTTTAAATGAAAGTCCTCCATCACTTTAATAATCATGTAATAACTGTAACTCTTTAAATACAGAAATATTAAAAGTCTCATCATATCCATATGCTAAGATATACATGTATACACATAACATTAACAATCCCCAGTCCTCCATCACTTTAATAATCATGTCATAACTGTAACTCTTTAAATACAGAAATATTAAAAGTATCATCATATCCATTTGCTTAGATATACATGTATACACATAACATTAACAATTCCCAGTTTCTATTAAAAAACTATGAAATCTTAACATTAACATTAACATTGGTACTTATGGATGAACTTCAAAATCTAGTAGAAAGAAAACTATAATGTATAAACTCTACTATGGATTATTATCTTTTATTGGCCAGTCAAAACCTGTATAATCATTTTATATAAATTTAAATGCAAGTCTCATCCATCAAAACTACAGAAATACTGTAAGTCACATTATATACATATACTAAGATATACATATATGCACATAACATTAATGATTCCCTATTTCCATTAAAAATAAATATTACATCCTATTAACATTGGTAATTGGATGGAATTCATAATCTTGTAGAAAGAAAACTATAATGTATAGTATAAAAGTAAAACAAAATCTCAAATAGTCTATATCATATAATAAAGATTGAGTTGTGTGAGTGTCTAAACATTAAATGCATATCTCTTTCAGTAACAAATACTGTTCCATTAGACTTTACTATATAACTAACTGCATATACATTGTATATCAAGTGTTTAAAATTAATAACTTCAGAATGTTATCCTTTCTCTGTTTCAATATATGGACATGAGCACCTATATGCATTGCTTCAATTTTCCAACTTTCATTTTTACCAAAGGTTATTTTATTAACAATTTATATACAAGCACATAGAAAGTTATAATTAGTTTCACAAAGTGATTAGAAGATTCCTGTAGGAGAATACCTGTAGGTATGTACTAACTGAACAAACTAGAAAAATACAGTCTATACGGTATATAAAACCAGTAAAAAAAATATACTAATATTCAATTCTCAGGGCCTCTATGCCTTTGATGACTTTACAACTGGTAAATTTTATACAACAAAAATAGTAAATTATACCTAAGATAGACAGAAAAGAACAAATAATTTAGTAAACATGAGTTACTTTCCCTTAAAATAGAGAAAACCTGAAACCCAAAAGAACACATTAAACAGCAAAATTATAAAATGTTGCAGGCTCAGTTTTATTAAGCCATGTAAAGTAATGGTAAAGTGTTCATAAAAAGTTAGATGGCCATGTGACAGCAGTAATTGCAGAAAATCGGATAGCTTTCAACATCCGGATACTGGTACACTTTGTAAAAACAATCATTCTGTGCAATAGATAAACGTAATATGGATAAAATCAATAGGGTAATCGTTTACAACAGTTCCATTTCCAATCTTAATACTCATTTGCAGGTAAACATTCTTCTTGTAGGAAAATTTTGAAAAAACATAAATGAATGAAAAAGAATACGGCATCAATGTAGACCACAACGATATTCGAAATCCGGGTTTCAGTATTGCTAATAAAGCTAAGGGACAAGCTGTTAAACTGAGCCTGCAATTTCGTGAAAATAATATCACAATGCACATGCTTTTTACATAAAGTTATTAAATACAAATATAACAACATTTTTGTTTACTTGAATTTAACGAATCAAAATAAAACTAATTAACACCACATGACATTAACTGCTTATAATAACAGCTCCTTCCATAGGCCAAAATAAAAAGCATTCCATAAGAGACGACGCCGTTCACCGGCGTCGCTAATAAAGACACGTCTCCTCGTAAACTTAATCATCGGAAAATATTTAATCTGAAAATGACCACTAACGCAGTTTAGCGCGCATGTAAAAGTTGCATGCGTCTGTTCAAAACGATCAACACTCGAAATACAAAATACTTGATATATTTATGATGTATTTTAAGTAAACTCAAAATACTTGTAGTATGTGACTACGATTTTTTGTATGTTTTTTTTCCATACAATGTCTAATATGCAATTGTACGAGTTGTACATTATATATATATTGTTTTGTTTCTTGTGTCACAAGCATTTGAGACTACGATGTAAACTTAAGGTGTGTAGCTTTTTTCTAAAATTGTTGGACTTTTGCTTTGTGTAATTTATCTCTGAAATGTCAAATTATTGTCAACATGGCACAATTGAAAATTTTGCAGGCTCGGCTTGATTGAGCCTGTTCATGGAGGGTACTGGTGAGTGTAAGTTACTCTACACGCCCCCTAGCACTGGCTCAAGCAAAATTCAACATTTAACATGATCTGGTGAAATTTGGAATTTTGAAACATCCGCAGATGTGCTCTTTTGGCGTAGACCTTCCGTAAGCTAGTCGGATAGCTACATAACATAAAACATTCTCTCAAGTTCTGCCAGGGTGAATGCTAGGTGGTTTAAAGTCAAGATGAGCGTAAATGGAATCAATTTATTGATTGACCATTGTGAATCATTGTCTTAAGTTAGCATAACTATCATAAATGTATTATTTAAAGTTATTATAGCACAATGCATCTAGAATTGCAATTGGAAGAATAATGGTTAGCAAAGTTACCGCGAGTCAAAGATATCGTTTTCAGCCTAACATACAGCGCTATTAACGTTCACAACCGCGTTGTTTGTTCCATGCTGCGGTTGTTATAAATATCTCCGTTCATATATAAACACTATCGTTATGTTTCCATGCTCAAATGATTGTTTCGCGTTCATTGTAGTGTTGTCCACCTGTACTGCCCTGCTTATGTAGCCTGTATGTATGTGTTTTAAGCTGGATGCCTTACTAACAGTCAAACATCAAAAGGTCTCATCTGGTCTCGTCTTTTGTAAGTGTCATTATGACTGTGCCTCTGTTGCTTGGTTTAACTCAGATGGTTTTACCAAAGCTTTGAAAAATCAGTTACAGGTTTCCCAAAATAAATTGAAAAGGAATGTTCTGGATCTGGATCCAGTTCACATATAGGTCATGACCAATTTTTGAAGGTTGAATGGTTACGGTTACCAGTTGCCAAGAGGGTTGACAAAATTACCCTTTCTCTTGTGTTTAAAGTCCATTCTGATAAGGCCCCTTTTTGTCTAGGCGAACAGTTTACTACAGTGAGTAATGTTCACAAATACCTCACTAGGTCCAGGGGCAAACTTTGTCGCTCAATTGATGGTGATGTACTGTTCCTGTTGTCAAAACACTTTTAGTTACAATGGTTGCTGTTTATGGAACTCTCTACTAAAGAACATAAGGGACACCCATTTCATTATCTTTTTGAAGCATAGAGTTAACAAGCATCTCCTTAGTGCTGTTTAAATGTATTTTTCTAGTTTGTCTTTCTTAACTGCCATCATGTTCATTTTTATTGATCTCGTTTACATTTTTAGTAAATTAAGTTATAACATTTCTATTTCTTCTGTATTTTTTTCCAGTCTTTAAATTGTATGCTGTAACCCAGCACTTTGATAATGTTTCTTATTGTGCTTATTATATAGAAACTTCGAATACACAGTGTATACCTTTTTATATATTAAACCACCATATTAACTTATAATTTTTCTATGTCTCATAATGCCATATTTTAAGGACCACAATAGAAATAAGAATCTAGAATGAGTCATAACACTCCTTTTTGTGCTATCCTTTACATATAGTGTTGGTTGACATGGCTTTGTTTTTCATTCATACATGTTTGCTAAAAGTTGTGTGTATGTTTTGAAACATGTCATTGCCATGTAGATGTATACTTATGTTCAAATAAATTTATCTATCTATCTTTATCTAGTCCTGTATGACAGGGTAATGTTTGGGGCTGCGTTTTGTGATCTTTCCTTTCATACTTTTATGATGCATCGAAAAACCGGTGTATTATTTTTATTTTTTATGTTTAGTAAACATATAGTACCATTAGGTAGCAACATTTCTTTTATACAATTCAATTATGTTAAAATCGGATATATCTTTTTTTTCAAATTTCGAATCAATAACAAAAGTGTAACATTCATAATTTTCCAATTTTGAACGCATCATGATGTCAATAAAGTTTTAAGATTTCATTAATACTTACTGATCTTACATTGATTCATAATTTCAAATATTATTTAACCAAAATGACATTAAATTTTCTATATGGAATAGACAATTTGTAGTTATACATAATTAAAGCGTAGGATCTCTTTTCAACTTACTTCTTTGTACAAATTAAAATACTGTATAAAATAATGATATTTATATAAAACATAATATTATTTGTTTTAAAATAAGATAACCCTACGTACAAGCACTTCTGTGCAGTTAAAATGAGATAAAGAACGTTATCTTATGGATTGTGCACATGTTGAGTATCGATTGCACCACTTGGTAGGTGCAGTTATGCAGTTGTGTGCGCAGACATGTGTCTGAGATATGAATAGTGTCTAGCAGTAGCTGCGTAGTAGTATCTTAAATGACTGAATAAAATATTTATTAGTCATTTGAATTACAAAATGGCAGGACAAAATAACTTGATAAGTGAATCGGATAATGTTCATAATAATTTATCTCTTAATGATGATTTTCATGTACTAAATAATTTTGAAATGGACTTTGTTGGCAGGGAAAATGACCTTGAAAAGTTACATAAGGAATCGGAAGTTTGTAGGATAATTGGTATATTTGGAATAAGATCTGTCGGCAAATCAAGGCTTGTGAAAGAATATTTAAAGAGATTTAAACCAGACGGAGTCAAAGTTATACATATAGATATAAAGTTGATGCCGGATGTAGTGTCGTTGTATTTAAACATCTGCGCAGCCTTGGAACTAGTCTTTGATCAAGAGTCGGCTGGTTCTGACCAATGGATTTATGATATTGTGCTATTTCTCAATTCTGCACCAGGACACGAGTTTTTGTTCTTCTTTGACAATACAGAGGACTATCAGGACACTGAAAATCTAAACATTTGTTCTTCATTTTTGAAATTATGCACCACAATGGTAGAGAAATGTAAAAACGTTCGGATTTTCATCACTTCAACTACTCAAGTTCAGTTTTCGAAGCTTGAAAGGGTTTATTACAGTCATGAACTGCCTTCTTTGAATGAAATAGAAGCAAGGCAGCTACTGAAAAATGTGACTTCGGAGATTGACCTAGGAGACTATGAGAGTGCACTAATAACGCTAAGTGAAGGATTGCCACTACTGATCCTCATGATCGGATCAGAGTTAACAGAAGACGCAGGGATGATAACTCCGAATAATATGGTCAATCTTTTACTCACTGGTAGACTCAAGGCATTGAGTAGAGAATTTTACCCAGAGGAAGATAGAGTCGGTAAAGTTTTCTGAGCATATCAGAGTGTTCAAATGCATCTAAGTTCAACATTATTGTCAGTTTTAATATCATTTATGTAACTTTCATGATATTTTGCTATATCTATTAAATACCAAGCGCATTCACTTTAATTAAATCACAACAACATTTGAATGTTTATTTGTACACATTTTTTTTCATTGTATTTTTCTTTTTGGTTTGGTTTGAAATCACACAGAAACTGTTACTTATGGCGACTTTAGAACTCAACTGTTGGGATCAATACCTAAGATTCCAACATACTTTAGGTTAAAGTATGACTCAAATTTCAATGCAAGGTATATGAAGTCATTCAACTTAACCACTCACACATCGATACCCCTGGTTACAGTATAGATTTCTATTTGTTACAATTTAATTTTCTTGATTTCTAACGTTATCGTAATATCACAATAATGTTAAATTATAATACATGTATATTTAAACTTATTTTCTGTTATAAAATGCTATGGTTGGATATGTTACAAAAGGAAGGTTCATATTTTATGGCGTTTATATTTTCCTTTCTGAATTGACATTGTTGTTATCTACCATACCAAACATAGTCCAGGGTCCAATGTTGCAAATGATTCTGATCTCAGGTATTTGACTACAGAATGTTCACTGACAAATGAAAATCCTGAGATTTAAAATAGAACCCAAAAAAATGTTTTATAACTTCGAGGCCCGGTACTTGTTATTACTATTATGTCTCAAAAATACAAAAAGCTAATTAAAATAAAATCGTAAGCGAAATATCAAACATACTTGAGAATTTCTTTCTAGGTATTACTTTTTTGACAAAAGAGTCCAGATAAAAGGAAATTCAAACGATCGATTGTAACAAACGCAGTTTGCATGATTTATTGGGTCTATAAAATAACTTGTGGTTGTTACATTTTTTTCCAAGTCTGTCAATATAAATCATGAATGTGCTCTTCACAGCGGTGAAATGAACCGGTCTTAAATAAAAGTACTTTGACACATACTATCATCTTGGCATACTATTCATGAATATTTTTTTCTTTCCTCTGAATTTAATAGAAATTGTAGTATTCTTAGATAGGCAAATGTAATGTCCTGGAAAAAAGAATTACTCTGTGCTACAGAAACTGATAACGTGGCGCCAATCATTCAAATGTTAATACTTGTCGCAGTTTTAATATGCACAATTTAGTGATCAAATGTCATGTTACTTTTTGTTATTTTAAATATTGACTGTGCAATTTGCCAAATTTAGTTCAATGCTTATTTGTATTCAAAGCTATAAGCTTATAAAAAACACTCTCGAATATCTTGTATGTCTTGCATTAGTTGTTCGATCCAGTAAAACACATAAATAATTTATAACAAAAATGTACAAGAGATTTAAGTGAATACCTTTCTCCAGTTTCAATAATCCTTTTTATTTAAGTGTTATAGAGAACATTGTATTATAGAAACATTGAACACGATTAAAGTAAAACGTTGATACATTTTGAACTTAAGAATAAAATGATCAATGTTTGTAGGAGATGTCTACAGAAAGTTTCTTGATCGACTTGACGAAGTGTATAAGAATCATCTCACAGTTTTAGAATTCATCCCAGGAACATTTAGTGCTGAACAGGCACAACATATACTTGGTAAGATTCAATACAAGGACTTTAAATTGATAAATTGAAAAAATTACTTCTTTTTTAAATATAAACTCACTAAAATTACTTATTTTTATAAATATTGTTTTATATTGTTTTCATTTTTTTAAAAAAAAATTGCAATAGCTTTTCATTCGATGAAAAATATTGATTTGCTTAAAATAATTGTGTCAGAAAATAAAAAAAATAGATTTTTTAAAATGTATTACATATCTAACATTTTCTCATTTTGTGGAGTTTTGTAATATCTCATTTATTAACAAAAAGTCATAAAGCAAATATGTAGTTTATACACATTTATTTCTAATTACTTAAGAGTCTTTCATTATGTAACTTTACTGCATAATGCATTTGAGACAAATGAATCGGTAAATAAGTAGATACCTCGGAAACCTTAGAAACAGAACTAAATGTGCAAGACAAAAACTATTTTGCTGCACGTGCTAATGATAAAAATATTTAAACAACACGGAATTCTGAAGGACAACTTTTTTCAGAACAATTTAAAGCATTCTTTTCATGTATTTTCATAAGCGTATATTATCAACATAATTTCACAGATATAAATACAGTGGAGATGACCATGGAGGAAACTTTACTGCCTGCACGCAGACGTTATATACTTCATTATGACCTACATACGAAACGATTTGGAATTCAAGGAATTCTACGCGAATGTATAAAGTCATTCTACATCATTAAAAATTTACCAGGTATACGCATGTCGTTTTATATGAAAATTAATTCAACACATTTAATTATAATAGTTTGACATTTGAGTTAGATTAAAGAACATGATTTAATATATAAACAAAATAAAATATTAAACCAAACAGAAAGTGAAAATGAAATAGACAAAATAATAAGTTTGCCTTAAAACTAAGTAAAAATGAAAACCAAATTAATATCGTTGTTAGACAGCACATTTGCATGTTTTTTACAGCCAGCTGTTTGATATATCAATTATATCACATTACAGAAATCAGACGAAGATACATACAAATCTTTTCTGTTGTTATGACAAATATCTCCAAGCGTCTGAATACATCTGAATATACAAACGCTATGGCTGAATATTTTATTGAACAACCGAACTTACAGAAGCTGATGATAGAAGTAGAGAACACTGCTCAGGACAATTATAAGTTCTTCATAGAAATGGTCACTAACTGTACCGGAATGATTGAACACTTTATGTCAGGTATAATTCAATATGTTTTAACAGGTTCCACGAGGAGTGTTCATTTATGAACCATCGAAGCACGTAAATATTTATTGACATTTGTCAACCCTGTTGCGGTTGTACGTTTCCGAAAGTATTTGTTTTCATGTAAAATTATGCATAAACAGGTTTACCATTACGAACAGCAACCCAAATGACAGGATTCTGAGTTGTTAAAGAAATGTCATACAATAACCCTCTATACTGATGGTCCTTTTTGCTACAACGCATGTTTTTTTGCCAGAATTTATAGCCCAATCTTTGTGTCTTGGTGTAAACATTTTGGCTAAAAAAACGTTTCCCATGTTTCGTTATGTCAGGTATGTTAACACTTCATCATGGTAAAATCAAGACAGGCGTAGTTAAATATATTTTAAAACGGCTTGTTTTTGTTTAATAACTATCGCTGTATCTCTCCTTACAAGCATTTGTAAAACATTAATTATCCTTAATGACATCTGCTTTGTGTTTATTGTTATATTGTAGGAAATGGTCAAGTATTTTACGAGCACTGTTTACAGGCTGCGGAAAAGTATGGCCAGGACGAGGATAAGGCATCGGTCAACATTGCTGTTGGAAGTTTGTACACAAATACAACGGTATTTATCAAATATATACAAGCAGTTGAATAGCTTTGTTTTCCTTATATACCAATTTTCATATTTCAATTTTAATTTACTGAAAACATGTGCATTTCTACCAAAGTAGTACATGTTTTTGTGCAATAAAATTGTTGTTCACATGAAATAATGATAATGAATATTTAAAAAAAAACAACAGCTCACAAACATTTTGAAAATGACATCAATAAAATGTACTCTAGGGTAATTTACTCGGAGGAGAAGCACACTACAAAGCAGCATTGGACATTCTAGAACCTCGTGATGAAAGATCTTTACTCCTTGCAACAGCTTATCAAAGGATAGGTTGGAACACACTTCTTCAAGGACAAAACACTGATGCTATAAGGTATATTCTAATAGTGCTTAAAATATTCTTACGGTGACTGTGTGCAGACTTCAAGTTGTTGTTCACACTTTTTATTAATAAAATTATGTATTGTTCACATGACAATATATTCAAATTAGCAATAGTTAAAAAGTGTTTTCTGTTAATTATATATTAAATGAATTAGTTACTTCCTTTTTGCAAATTTTCATTTCAGGCAAAATTGTTTAAAGATAAACTATACAAATCGATATACGATATCGTAAATCAATGGCTTTAATGCACGTGATCTCTCAAAAACAAATAATCTAAAGGTATATGTTTGCTATCATTTTAGATATTTCAAGAAATCATTGGCAATTACTGTGATATCGGGGGAAAAGTTCAAACAAACTGCTGTGCAATCGTTAAGCAGTATGGGTGTATCGTTTACGTTTTTAGGTATGTTTTCACATTTCTGTGTAACACATAGAACATATGTGTTAATTATTATTTACACACATTAAAATTTCCATTTGAAAACATTAGTTTTGTCTTTCAAGATGTCGTTTCTTTCTATCATTTCATTTATATTAAAATATTTCGTCTTTTTAGGGAAATTCAAAGAAGCAGAAAAGTACCATTTTCAATCATTGAAGCGGCGTCGAATGTTTCAAGGTGAGAGTCATCCAGGAATAGCTGCCTGTTTTAACAACATTGGCGAAATGTATGATTTAAAAGGTGACACTGAAAAAGCAGTGGAATACTATAAAAGAGGACTTGATATGAAACTACAATGCAATGCTCCTGTTTTGTCGACGGTTCTCTCCATATGCAGTACAGCTAAAATCATGATCCCTTTGAGAAAATTCACAGAAGCTCATTCACTTCTAGATGATGGGTTTGAAAAATTGAAGAAAGAAAAGCTGCCACCGAAAGAAGCCGAAGCGTGCGTATGCCACACTAAAGGTTTGGTCTATAAAGAAGAAGGTCGTTATAATGACGCAGAGGAAATGTTCCGGAAAGCAGTAGATATTAGACAGAACATTGCACCAAACAATACCCAGTATATTGAGAGTTTATCGCATTTGGCGGACATATATAAGATACAAGGCTATTTACCCAGTAGTTTGAAATATTGTGAAAGGGTTTTACAACTTAAGGAACAAGTAATAGCTTCAACGCCACACACGTTGGTTATTGCTGATACTTTCGATCGAATGGCTGACATCTACAAGAAACAAGATAATACGCATAGATACGTTGAAACCCTAGAGGAATTACAATCAGAACTTCTTCGTTTGGAGCGGGTTTTCCTTTGTCATCAAAATGAAAGAGATTTGTATAAAATACGGGATAGAGTAAGAGATTTAGATGCCTGTTTTAAAGTGGTTCATTGTGGTATATATACAAGGGAATAAGTTTGTTTAATGCAAAATAGTTAAATGCAGGGTGACTCAATCCAATAGCTAAAAATCTGTTTTTATACTCATGTGTAAAGTTCCTTTGTGAAATAATACATAAATAAGGCACTTGAATTCACCTTCCCGTATTAAAATTGAAAAAATGGCCTTTATCTCACCATAGTTTGACTTACATATCAAATGAGCATTTATCATTTTGCTATCATGTATATACCTACTGCATTTGATCATAGAAATACATTAAGGGTTTTAGACCCAAGCAGTTTTCTATGTGTATATTTTTGGCAACTTTCAAAGCATAATTTATACTTTACTACTTATACTATATTCTAAAGTTAAATTTACCAGCAATCATAGAACTAAAGCCTTGACATTATTTCCTAACTCATACTATAGTCAATCTAGAATTTGTCATCAGAGAAAAATCATATTTATGATAGTATAAAACAAATCTAAACGTAGACAAAGTATTTATATAACCTTTAATCATAGTTAAACTATTTCTTTGGGTGTTTTCTTTCTGTTTGAATTTGGTGTCTTTCGGTAGGCACATATGTGTCCGGGATCCTAAACGTTATGGGTAGTCTCGTCATTTTGGGCAAGACTTATAGAATGTCATTTGAAACTCGGTATATTCTTATGTTGAGTAAGATATTCATTTTAATTAATGAAACATTTAAAATCAGTGTCAATGTATTGGGAGGTTCTCATAGAAATTTTAGGAATTTAGCTAGAAAGTTTGTTTCAGAAACCCCTATAGATTATTTTATACTTTGGACGTATATACGCTTCAGAAAGATCCTTTATTTCAAAATGACAAATAAAAATCCCACTATTATTTAGCTCTTTCCTGTAAATTTTACAGAAAGTCAAACCGTTCTCGGTCGGACTTCGTCCGAAAAAGACAAACATGTAACGTATAGATTTCGTTTATTGGTCTAAGTTTTCTTTTTTATATGCCCGAAAGAATTTCGGCATACATTGTTATACCCCCTGGCGTCCATCCGTCCGTCCGTCTGTCTATCCGTCCGTCCGTCTGTCCGTACAAACCAGAGCTACATTATGGGGTTTGGTCTATTGTTCTCATAACAATAGATGTCTTTGATGTCATTCATTCCGTTTCTCTTGTGGGGTTATTTTCTGCATTGTGGGGTTAAAAAGAACAAAAGAAATAACAAAAGAAAACCCCATAATGTAGCTCTGGTAAGAACGACCATCCCTCCGTTAGCAATTTGGTTTCCGGAGCATAACTTCAGTTTTGTTTAGCCCACAATATTCAAACTTCATAGGATAATTGTCCATATTGTGTAGAAGAACCCTATCGATTTTGGGGTCACAAGGTCAAAGGTCAAGGTCACTATCACCTTAAAACTGAAAACAGTTTCCGGAACATAACTTAAGTTCTGTTTAGCCCACAGTGTTCAAACTTCAAAGGATGATTGTCCATATTGGGTAAAAGACCCCTATTGATTTTGGGGTCACAAGGTCAAATGTCAAGGTCATTATTACTTCAAAACTAAAAACAGTTTCCGGAGCATAACTAAAGGTCTATTTGTCCCACAATATTCAAACTTCAAAGGATGATTGTCCACATTGCGTTGAAGACCCCTATTGATTTTTGGGGTCACAAGGTCAAAGGTCAAGGTCACTATTACTTCAAAACTAAAAACAGTTTCCGGAGCATAACTTGAGGTCTATTTGTCCCACAATATTCAAACTTCATAGGATGGTTGTCCACATTGGGTAGCAGACCCCTATTGATTTTGGGGTCACAAGGTCAAAGGTCAAGGTCACTATTACTTTAAAACTGAAAACAGTTTCCGGAGCATAGCTTAAGGTCTATTAGGCACACAATATTCAAACTTAATAGGATGATTGTCCATATTGGGTAAAATACCCCTATTGATTTAGGGTCACAAGGTCAAAGGTCAAGGTCACTATTACTTAAAAAACTGAAAACAGTTTCCAGAACATAACTTAATTTCTATTTGGCCCAAAGTGTTCAAACTTCATAGGATGATTTTCCATATTGTGTAGAACACCCCGATTGCTTTTGGAGTCACAAGATCAAAGTTCAAGGTCGCTATTACCTCAAAAATAAAAACAGTTTCCAGAGTATTACTTAAGTTCCATTTGGCCCACAATATTCAAACTTTATAGGAGGATTGCTATTTGGAGGAGGTAATACTTTATTTAGTTTATGTTATGTCTTACAAATGCTTCATCCTTACTAAAAAAACACACTTTCGGGCATATAATGCTCCGCCTAGCGGTGCCCTTGTTTTACTAATATTTCATCCAGCTTTAGCGTGTTTGTAAAATTAGTACTATGCAGTCATATTTTTTAAGTTTCTTTGGAAATTCAAGATGGCGGGATCTAGTCTCGCATATTTTTTATTTAAAGAGTGTTGCGCCATAGTTTTCTTTCCATGTAAGTTAAAGCACAATGCTTTTGTTAATAGCCTTTTTTAAATGTCAAATTAGGAATAGTTATACGTATTCCAAAAGAAAATAAAGAAAACCGCTTTCTAAAGATTTGCAGACCTATTACTTTTTTGGATGTCATATATAAAATTGCATTACCTTCTGTTAAGAAATAGTAAAAATAGAAAAGATATTTATATTGATAATAAAGAAAATTAGATAAATTAGTTTTCTTCTCAATTTTAAGATGATAAAGAGGACACCTTAAAAATGTTGAAGATGGACTCTATAGATACTCACTTTTGTCAGGATTAAGTGTAAACTATGACAAGTATGACAAGTATTCATCTAGATATGTTTAAATTATCATGAGGGTCACCTTTTCTTTCTTACTTCTCGGAATGCTAATTGATTTAAATCTAGAAAATATGTTCAAGATTAAATTTGATCATCAAGTATCAAAAATGAAATAATATCACAAATCTTGCTAAAAGAAGGAATTTGACTTTTTTAATTGTTAAATCAGCTGTACTGCTCGTAAAACCTCAGTTGAAACATTACCAAATTCATCAGATGAATATATTAAGAAAAAAGATGATACGCTATTAGAATTTATATGGAATAGAAAAAAAACAAATCTGTTTAAATAAAAAAAACATGATTCAGGTGGAATTAAAACGATATATATCATAAGTTATATGAAAAGCTTAAAGACAAAATGGTTTGGAAATTGTATAACATGTTGGTGAAGTTAATATCACAAACTTGAGTCAAATCATTTGATGTTTACAAACTAATAATATTTTGTAAATGTTATTATGAGAAGATTGGTCAAATAAAAATAGATTCAAGAAAGATGTCATTATATCATGCCTATGCATTAAATTGCATTGAATAAAGATACATCTATAACAGTTTTTACATAAGTACGTATTTTTGAGATTGTATAAAATAGATCGTGCATTTACAAATGTACTGTATGTGAAAGGAATAAATGAAATGAATTATAAAGCATGCGCCCGGAGCAAACTCATTTGCCTCGGTCAAAAACAGGTCTGACTTTGCTTTTGTAGCCTATATGTGCAGTTTAAAGGTTAATATTAACAATTAATAAAACCATAAGGTAAACTCATTTAATTACGAATTGATAAACTAACTAACTTCTACTGAGGTCAAAGTGACAATAAAGACACTTAAACTTAATCATCAAAACGCGATCAACGCGCGAAATTCCAAATACTTGATATATTTATTATACATTTAATAAGTAAACTCAAAATACTTGTAACATGTGACTTCCATTTATATTTTGTATGTATTTTTTCATACTGTGTTTAATATGCAATTGTACGTGTTGTACATTATATATATTGTTTTGTTTCTTGTAACACAAGCATTTTAGATTACAATGTACATTTAAGGTGTGTAGCTCTAGTTTTAAAATAAAATTTCGTTCATTAATAGCAACAATAATATTATCAATTTTGAAATGATTTGATTTACAATGTATTTATATTGTTAATAACTATGTTAAAAAACACAAATATTTATGTCTTAGCCTGAGCCATAACTGTTGGTATCTTATCATGTCCAGGGTGTCTTCTCAAATTTTAAAATCATTTGAATTCATAATTTAAGGTTAGTGTCTATTAGTCAGCATGAAATCAAATCTGTCACCTATATAGTGGCTTAAATTACATGTATAGTCTAAATCTTTAAATATACCGCGCGAGTGTGATACGCTAACAATTATATCGGCTAATTTAATACCGACACGATGATTTAAATATATTCAAAAAAAAAAGAAAATGGAGCAATCTTATTGTACTAAATGTAAATTTCAACTACTTAACGATGTTGGACTGTTGCTTTGTGTATTTTATCTCTGAAATGTCAAATTATTGTTTCTCACACCCTCAAGAAAGCATCAACATGGCAAAATTGAAAATGGTGAAGACTGGGTTTGATTGAGCCTGTTCATGGACGGTACTGGTAAGTGTAAGTTACCGTACATGCCCCCTAGCTCCGGCTTAAGCAAAATTCAACATTTAAAATGATCTGGTGAAATTTGGAATTTTGAAATATCCGCAGATATGTTCATATGGCGTAGACCTTCGGGTAGCTTCATAACATAAAACATTCTCAAGTTTGCCAGGGTGAATGTAAGGTGGTTTTAAGTCAAGATGAGGATAAATGGAATCAATTTATTTATTGACCATTGTGGATCCTTGTCTTAAATTAGCATAACTATCATAAATGAATTATTTTATTATTATAGCACAATGCATCTAGAATTGCAATTGGAAGAATAATGGTTAGCAAAGTTACGAGTCATAGATATCGTCTTCAGCCTAACATACAGCGCTATAAACGTTCACAGCCGCGTTGTTTGTTCCGTGTTGCGGCTGTTATAAAATTCTCCATAAATATACAAACACTATCGTTATGTTTCCATACTCAAAGGATTATTTCGTGTTCATTGTAGTGTTGTTCACTTGTACTGTCCTGCTAATATAGCCTGTATGTATGATTGTGTTTTAAGCTGGATGCCTTACTGACAGTCAAACATCAAAAGGTCGGTAAAATTTCTGTATAGGAAAAGTAAGTTCGTCAATTATTATACTAGAAAACTTCTAGTCTCATCTTTTGTTAGTGTCATTATGACTGTGCCTCTGTTGTCTGGTTTAACTCAGATGCTTTTACCAAAAGCTTTGAAAAATCAGTTACCGGTTACCCAAAATAAATTGATAAGGAATGTTCTTGATCTGGATCCAGGTCACATATAGGTCATGACCAGTTTTTGAAGGTTGAACGGTTACCAGTTGCAAAGAGAGTTGACAAAATTACCCTTTCTCTTGTGTTTAAAATCCATTCTGATAAGGCCCCTTTTTGTCTAGGCGAACAGTTTACTACAGTGAGTAATGTTCACAAATACCTCACTAGGTCCAGGGGCAAACTTTGTCGCTCAATTGATGGTGATGTACTGTCCCTGTTGTAAAAACACTTTTAGTTACATTGGTTGCTGTGTATGGAACTCTCTACCAAAGAACATAAGGGACACCCATTTCATTATCTGTTTAAAGCATAGAGGTAACAATCATCTCCTTAGTGCAGTTTAAATGTATTTTTCTAGTTTGTCTTTCTTAACTGCCATATGTATTCATGTTCATTTTAATGATCCCGTTTACATTTTTAGTAAATTAAGTTATAACTTTTCTATTTCTTATGTATTTTTTCCAGTCTTTAAATTGTATGCTGTAACTCTGCATTTAAATTGTATACTTTGATTATGTGTATTTATTGTGCTTATTATATAGAAACTTCAAATACACAGTGTATACATTTTTATTAGCTCACCTAAACTTGCTCAGGGTGAGATTTTAGGATCGTTGAATGTCCGTCGTCTGTCGTCCGTCGTCTGTCGTCTTGCCGTCCACACTTGTTCGTTAACACTCTTTTGGTCACATTTTTGCCACAATCATCATCAAACTTTGTCAGGATGCTTATCTAGTTGATAGCTCGGATGAGTTTGAACATGGGTCATCTCGGATGAAAAACTAGGTCACAAGAGCTAAAAATAGAAAAACCTTGTTTACACTCTAGCGGTCACATTTTTGACTCAAGTGTCATCAAACTTTGTCAGCATGCTTGTCTAAGTGACAGATCAGATGAGTTTGAACATGGGTCATCTCGGATGAAAAACTAGGTCACAGGAGCTAAAAATAGAAAAACCTTGTTAATACTCTAGTGGTTTCACTTTTTTGACTCAATTGTCATCAAACTTGGTCAGGATGCTTGTCTAGGTAATTGCTCGGATTAGTTTGAACATGGGTCATCACACATTAATAACTAGGTCACCGTAGCTTAAAATGAAACAAATCTTGTTAACACTCTCGTGGCTACTGTTTTGATCCAAGTATCCAGAAAATTGGTCTGAATGTTTGTTTTGATGATTTCTAGGTCAAGTTCGAATATGGGTCACCTGGGTAAAAGACAAGGTCACACTGCTTAAATATGGATAATCCTTGTTAACACTCTAGTGGTCACATTTTTGACTCACCTGTCATGAAACCTGGTCAGAATGCTTGTCAAGGTAATTGTTCGGATGAGTTCGATTGGTCAGGTGAGCGATCTAGAGCCATCATGACACTCTTGTATAGTAAACAACTTCTGTAATGCTTTTTTATCAGTTATTTAGTTATATTCCATATCTTTCTTTTCTGACTTTAAGTGATTATTTAATACTTATTTATTTTACTGTGATACAATTATTTACATACTTATAATTTTTCTATATCTCATAATGTCATATTTTAAGGACCACAATAGAAATAAAATCTATAATGAGTCATAACACTTTTTTATGCTATCCTTAACATATAGTGTTGATTGACATGGCTTTGTTTTTCATTCATACATGTTTGCTAAAAGTTGTGTGTATGTTTTGAAACATGTCATTGTCATGTAGATGTATACTTATGTTGAAATAAATAAATAAATAAATCCATCCATCCATCCATCTCTCTCTCTCTGTCTCTCTCTCTCTCTCTCTCTCTCTCTCTCTCTCTCTCTCTGTCTCTCTCTCTGTCTCTCTCTCTCTCTCTCTCTCTCTCTCTCTCTCTCTCTCTCTCTCTCTCTCTCTCTCTCTCTCTCTCTCTCTCTCTCTCTCTCTCTCTCTATCTATCTATCCATCCATCCATCCATCCAGAGTACTGTTTGGGACTGCGTTTAGTGATTGTCGATTGGTGATCTTTCCTTTCATACTTTACTGATGCATCGAAATACCGTTATATTATTTTTTTATTTTCTATGTGTAGTAAACATATACCATCAGGTAGCAACATTTCTTTCATATCAATACATTTAAGACTAACTTAATTATGTTAAAAACCGGAAATATTTCTTTTTCAGATTACAAATCAATAAAAAGCAAGTGTGTAACATTCATTGTGTTCCAAATTTTGAATGAATCATGTTTTCAATAAAGTTTTAAGATTTCATTAATACTAACTGATCTAACATTTGTTCATAATATCAAATATTATTTAACAATAATGATATCTTAGCTTTTCTATATGGAAAAGACAATTTGCAGTTCTACGTAATTAAAGCGTAGGATCTTTTTTCAACAAATTACAATACTGCACAAAACAATGTTTTAAACAGTAAAGATATTTGTTTTTCAAATATGACGCATGTTCTATTTTAAAGATCTCATGTAAAGCTACCCCTGCGAACGGGGACTTCTGTGCAATTCAAAATAAGATAACGAAATTTATCTTATGGACTTTGCACATGTTAAGTAGCGATTTCAGCATACATTGTGCACCACTTGAGTACTGCACAAATATCAAATATCATGGGTACGTGCAGTTATGCAGTTGTGTGCACTGACATGTGACTGTCTAGTAGTAGCTGCATAGTAATATCTTAAATGACTGAATAAAATATTAATTAGGCATTTGAATATCGAAATGGCAGGAAAAAATAACTTGATAAGTAAATCGGATAATGTTCAAGATAATTTTTCTCTTAACGGTGATTTTCATGTACAAAATAATTTTGAACCGGACTTTGTTGGCAGGGAAAATGACCTTGAAAAGTTACATAAGGAATCGGAAGTTTGTAGGATAATTGGTATATTTGGAATAAAATCAGTCGGCAAATCAAGGCTTGTGAAAGAATATTTGAACAGATTTAAACCAGGCGGAGTCAAAGTTATACATATAGATATAAAGTTGATGCCGGATATAGTGTCGTTGTATAGAAACATCTGCACAGCCTTGGAACTACTCTTTGATCAAGAGTCGACTGGATCTGACCAATGGATTCATGATATCGTGCTATTTCTAAATTCAGCACCAGGAAACGAGTTTTTATTCTTCTTTGACAATACAGAGGACTATCAAAATACTGAAAATCAAAACATTTGCTCTTCATTTTTGAGATTATGCACCACAATGGTAAAGAAATGCAGAAACGTTCAGATTTTCATCACTTCAACTACTCAAGTTCAGTTTTCTAAGCTTGGAAGAGTTTATTACGGTCATGAACTGCTACCTTTGAATGAAACTGAAGCAAGACAGCTACTGGAAAACGTGACTTCGGAGATTGATCTAGGAGACTATGAGAGTGCACTAATAACGCTTAGTGAAGGATTGCCGCTTCTGATCCTCATGATCGGATCAGAGTTAACAAAAGACGCAGGGATGATAACTCCGAAAAATATGGTCAATCTTTTACTCACTGGTAGACTCAGAGCATTGAGTAGAGAATTTTATCCAGAGGAAGATAGAGTCGGTACAGTTTTCTGACCTTTCAAAAATGTTAAAATGCATCTAAGTTAAACATAATTGTCAGTTTTAATATCTTTTTTTGTGATTTTCACGATGTTTTACTATACCTATCAAGTACCAAACGCATTCACTTTTAATTAAATCCCAAAATACATTATTTGAAATATATATATAAGTTTATAAAGATTTTATTTCATTGTATGCTTCTTTTTGGCATGTTTTAAAACACAGAAACAGAAAATACCATACTACTACTGTTGGTGTGAATACCTAAGATGCCTCCATACTGTTATTACTTTAGGTTCGAGCCACCTCGCATATATGAATTAAAGTTCTATGCAATGCGTCATATGAAGTCCTTTACATTTTCCTCTCACTCTTCTTGGTTATAGATTTATATGCTTGAAGTAATTCTGTTACGGTTTAGTTTTCTTGATTGCCAACATCATAATAATATCACACAATTGTTAAATTATTATAGTATATGTATATTTTTCATATACAATATGAAAAATAAGGTCAACAAGGAAAGGCGGCGTTCAGTAAAACCTATTTTCTGTTGTAAAATACTATGGTTGGATATTATAGCAGGAAGAAGGTTTATATTTTTATGACGTTTATATTTTCCTTTTGGGTTAATATTTTGTATTTTACCATACCAAACATACCAGGGTCAGAGTATGTAAAGAATTGTCTCAGCTCTAACTAAGATCTCAGGTATTTAACTAGTTAGAAAACGTCACAGAATGTACACTGACCAATGCAAAGCCTGAGATGTGAGACAGAGCCTAGAAAAATATAACCCTGAGCCCAGGTGTTTGTAATAACTATGTATCAAAGATATAAAAGCTGATTAAAGTAAGACCATCAACAAAATATAAACCATCCTTGACCATTTCATTCTTGGTATTACTTATTTGACACAAGAATTCAGATAAGGAGATTAAAACTATCGTAGCAAACGCAGTTTGCATGATTTATCAGGGCTTTAAAAACTTGTGGTTGTTAATTTTTTTCTCAAGTCATAAAGATTGTCAGTATTAATATAAATCATGAATGCTCTACACAACGGTTTGAAATAGAAATATATCGGTCTTAGATAAAGGGTACTTTTTCAAATTATATCATCTTGGTAAACTTAAGTTTAGTTATATGCATAAGAAATTACAATTTTGAAAAAATTCAAAGATATTGATATCACATTTCATCATATATATACATGTATATTATTGTATGGCCTACTGACCTATATTTTATGGCCCTTATCTGTTTTGTCTTAGTTTATACTAATTTGATTATTTTGTTCGATTGTATTCGAAGCTATTAGCTAATAGAAACACTCTCGAATATCTTGTATATGCATGTCTTAGTAGTTTAGTGATGGATTTATAACATATGTTCCATCCCTATACAATATTCAGTAAAACACTTACATGATTAAGGATAACAAAAATGTACAGGAGACTAATGTGAATATTTTTCTCTACTTTCCTTTAAACTATATATTAGAAAAGCGTTGTAGAGAACATACATTTTAGAAAAATTGGATACGATTTATATATAATGTCGATACATTTTGAAATTAAGAATATTAATTATCAAATCAATAGAATAACTGTTTATGCTTGTAGGAGATGTCTATAGGAAGTTTCTTGATCGACTAGATGGAGTGTATAAGAATCATCTCATTGTTTTAGAATACATCCCGGGATCATTCAGTGCTGAACAGGCACAACAAATACTTGGTACAATTTAATACAAGAACTTTAAATACATGTATATTAATTGTTCAAATTCAAGATTTTGATAAAAGAAAATGTGTATATGAACTCACAAAACATTACCTTTTAGCTCACCCGTCACAAAATGATAAGGTGATCTTTTGTGACACCGTGTAGGCTACCGTTCTTCGTCCGTCCGTGCGTTAACTGTTTCATTCTTATGACTTCTCCTCCAATACCGCTTAGCCAAATTTAATGAAACTTAGCAGGTTGTTCTTTGCATGAAGCTCTACCAACCTTGTTATAAAAATAAATTTCTTGAAGAACTCTGGTTGCCAAGACCTTGATATTTAGTATGTAGCATGATCTAGTGGTCCTCTACAAAAAATGTTCAAATTATAACCCTAGGGTCAAAAGGAGTCCCGCCCGGGGGCTCATCATTTTTATATAAATTTAAATACGGAAATCTTTAAAGAAATCTTGTTGTCAAAATCCACAAAGCCTAGAACCTTGATATTTGGTATATAACATGATTTTGTGGTCCTCTACAAAGATTGTGCAAATTATTCCCCTTCGATCAAAACGGGCCCTGCCATAGGGCTTATCGTTTTTATATAAAATTATATAGGGAAAATCTTCTTGTCAAAATCCACAAGGCGTAGGGTCTTGATATTTGGTATGTTACATGATCTAGTGGTCCTCTACAAAGATAATTCAAATTATGATCCTAGGGTCAAACGGGGCCTTGTCAGGGGGGCTCATCAGTTGCATATAAAGTTATATTGGGAAATCGTAAAAAATCTTGTCAAAATTCACAAGGCGTAGAGCCTTGATATTTGGTATGTAACTTCATCTAGTGGCCCTCTACAAAGATTGTTCAAATTAAGCCCTTAGAGTCAAAAGGAGCCAGCCAGGGGGGTGGGGGCTTATCGGTTTAACATAGAGTTTTTAAGGAAAATATAAAATATCCACTTGTCAAAATGTACAAGGCCTACAGTCGTGATGTGTAGTATGTAGCATCATCTTGTGGTCCTTTACAAAGATTGTTCAAATCATGTCCCAAGGGTTAAAAGCGGCCCCTCCAGGGAGTCATAAATTTTACATTGAGTTATATACTATGATATTTGGTGTATTACATCATCTAGTGGAACTTTGTGAAGATTTGTGAGCGATCCAGGGCCCTCTGGGCCCCTTGTTTATAAGTATTGTTTTCATTTCAAGAAAATTTGCAATAACTTTCATAAATGAAGAAAAATGATTTGCTTTAAGGCACATTACGCCTCACAAACGATTAAATTTTCCATTCTTCAGCAAACACAAATGAATTTTATAACTTATAAATCATGGTTTAAGAACATGTTAGCTGCCTGTTGCCCAAAAAAAGTTGCGTTAAATCTGAAACAATTTGTCTTTAAAAAAGCAAAATCTAAACAAAGAAGTATTTTGACTTCCATACAAAATAACAAATCGCTATAACTGTACTTATTGTCAAAAACAGCAGTAGGAAAGGATTGTTTAGTTAATTAGCAGATGAAAACTATAAAAGTACACCAAAATAGAATGCTTTCGAGAAATGAAAATAAAAATATTTCTGGGGCATAAAGGGCCTTTTTTATCAAAATTATTTTCAGAAATATTGAAAATTGATTGTTGGAACAATCGATGTATTACATATTTAACATTTTTATTGTGCAGATTGGTAATATGTTAAATCTTTTTACAAGAGGTCTGATGTCTAATATGTAGTTTAGCCATATTCATAACTAATTACTTTAAGTTCTTTCATTTTAAAACTAAATAAGCAAGATAAAAGACTTTGTTTGACTGCATGTGCTAATGATAATGAAAATCTGGCGTGAACTTAGAAAGCATTTAATGCTAAACTCTAAAAGTATCAAAATAAATGCCCTTGGAGGCTAGAAATATTAAAACAACACCGGAACTTTGAAGGACAACTTTTTACAGAAGATTTTCAAGCTGTTGATTTTGGTATTCTATCCAAACATTTATTATAAACGTATATTATAAATTTAATTTTACAGATTTAAATACAGAGGAGATGGTCATGGGGGAAATTTTACTCCCTGCACGTAGACGTCAAATACTTCATTATGACCTACATACAAAACGATTTGGAATTCAAGGAATTATACGCGAATGTATAAAGTCATTCTACATCATTAAAAATTTACCAGGTAAACACATGTCGTTTAATATGAAATTTAATTCAATACATTAAAATATAATAGTTTGACACTTGAATTAGATAAAAGAACATGAATAAATATATAAATAAAATAAAATATTAAACAAAACAGAAAGTGACGATTAAGTAGACAGGTTCCAAATGATTCTAATAAGTGTGACATAAAACTATCTAAAATAAAATAAAATTTAATATCGCTGCTTAGACAGAACATTTGCATTAATTCTCTACACTTTTTGTAAAAAAAAATTGTTTTGTCAATTACAGAAGTAAGACGAAGATACATAGAAATCTTTTCTGCTGTAATGATCAATATCTCCAAGCGTCTAAATACATCTGATTATACAAACGCTATGGCTGAATATTTTATTGAACAACCGAACTTACAAAAGCTGCTGATAGAAGTAGAGAACACTGCTCAAGACAATTACAAGTTCTTCATAGAAATGGTGACCAACTGTACCGGAATGATTGAACACTTAATGTCAGGTATGTAAACACGTAATCAGGGTACACTCAAGACAGGCATGATTAGATATATTTTAAAACGGTTTGCTTTTGTTTCATTACGCCGACAGGAATTTGTGAATCATTGATAATCATTAATGACAGCTGCTTCTTTTTTATTGTAGGAAATGGTCAAGTATTTTATAAGCACTGTTTACAGGCTGCGGAAAGGTATGGCCAGGACGATGATAAAGCAGCGATCAACATTGCTGTTGGAAGTTTATACACAAATACTACGGTAAGTTGTACACAGAAATATATACAAGCATTTGAATAATTTGTTTCTCGTTTTACATAATTTCATAGTTTAAGTTTAATTTACTGTAGACATGAGCATTTCTACCAGTCATGCATGTGTGCAAACAAAAGTAAATAAAATGTACATGTGATAAATATGTTATTTACATGATAGAAATGATAATGTATATTAAAAGAAACAGCTCACGAACATTTTGAATATGACACAATTAAAATTTACTCTAGGGAAATTTACTCGGAGGAGAAGCACACTACAAAGCAGCATTGGACATTCTAGAACCTCGAGGTGAAAGATCTTTACTTCTTGCAACAGCTTATCAAAGGGTAGGTTGGAACACACTCCTTCAAGGACAAAACACTGATGCTATAAGGTATATATCTAAAAGTGCTTAAAATATTCTTAAAGGTGACTTTGTGGACGCATATCTGCGTGTACGACTTCAAGTTGTTTACGCTTTTTTGTGTCGCCTTGAAAAAGGCGACATATAGTAGTTACTTTTGTCGGCGTCGGCGTCCCCTTTTAGCTTATCCGGAGCATGAGCCAGCCATTATAAGTCTTTTTGACTTCAAACTTGGTATGCATGCTTCCTATAATGACCCGAAGTGCAGTGCACAAGAACCGGTACTCTGCACTTCTTAATTTTTGAGTTATTGCCCTTTGTTAATTTTCATACTTTATTTTTGTCCGGGCCATTTCTCCTAAAGTATAAAAGCTATGGACTTGAAACTTCATACGATGAAAGATCTCATTAAGAAGAAGTGCAGTGTACAAGAACCGGTACTCTGCACTTCTTTCTTTTGAGTTATTGCCCTTTATTAATTTTCATACTTTATTTTTATCCAGACCATTTCTCATAATCATAAAAGCTATGGACTTGAAACTTCATAGGATGATAGATCATATTGATAAATAGTTCAGTGCATAGAAACTGCTGTTCTGCACTTCTTTTTTTTTAGTTATTGGCCTTTGTTAATTTTCATATTAGCCATTTCTTCTAAACTATATTGTTCACAAGGCGACACATCCGACTGGCGGAGTTCTAGTATGAATGAAATGATGTATTTGACACATGAACATATATTCAAGTAAGAGTTAGAATATGTTCTCTGCTAATTATACATTTTATGCATTAGTTCCTTACTTCTTGTTACTTTTCATTTCAGGCAAAAATGTCTTATCCCTTAACAAATAGATATCTAGCAATGGCTTTAATGCACGTTATCTCTCGTAAGCAAATTAATTACAAGTACATTCTTTATATCTTTTAAGATATTTCAAGAAATCATTGGCAATAACTGTGATATCGGGGGAAAAGTTCAAAGTAATTGCTGTACAATCATTAAACAGTATGGGAGTATCGTTTGCGTTTTTAGGTTTGTGTTTTCACATTTATTTTCATATAGTAACTAATTGCAGTTGTAAAAACTCCAGTTATATGTATTTCGATTAGTGAAAGACATGTTACAAATTAAAGATATGTGATTTATGTATTATTTAAAGGGATATTTACGTAAAATAATGACAAAAATATTAAAATGATCTTATATACTCAAATTACGCTAAAATTATTTCTTAAATTCTTAGCATGAATTTTCAAAAATAAATTCTACATATTTTGGGTTTAAAGAGTAAATATATCTCTATATGTTAAACGAAATTTAAACGCAAATAGAAACACAGAGTAGTTTTAAAACAAGTCATGGGACTTGAACAAACCCTGGAAGTTAAAATAACAGATATTCTGGATATTGTATGATTGAAACAAGTCTAAGTCATTCATTTGATTTGTTTTTAAACGTTCCCATAGTTCACTGTGACATCTATTGTGAAATATAAACGCTCTTAGCTGACCAACGTGGATCAAGATAGGTTACCACCATTTTGTTTCGTTATACGGAGAAAAGTTTTGTTCTTTTAACTGCCTGGTGTATCTATGTTGAGGACATTTAATTAATAATGAATAAAAATTCAAAAATAAGAAATGAAAATTTTGCCTGTGTCTCCCTTTAAAAACAATAAATGTTTCTCTTACAACCAGTTTATATGTTTTGAATGACATTGTTAATTAAGAAGTTTCCTATTTCCAAGTTTCTATTTGACAACTTCTTTTTCCTCCTTAGAGATTTTTTTCTTTCTATTATTTCATTTGAATCAAAATAATTCGTCTTTTCAGGGAAGTTCAAAGAAGCAGAAAAGTACCACTTTCAATCGTTGAAGCGGCGCCGAATGTTCCTTGGTGAGACTCATCCAGGAATAGCTGTCTGTTTTAACAACATTGGTGAAATGTATGATTTAAACGGTGACTCCGAAAAAGCAATGGAATACTATAAAAAAGGACTTGATATGAAACTACGATGCAATGCTCCTGTTTTATCGACGGTTCTCTCCCTGTGCAGTACAGCTAAAATGATGATCCCTTTAAGACAATTCAAAGAGGCTCATTCACTTCTAGATGATGGGTTTGAAAAGTTAAATAAGGAAAAGCTCCCACCGAAGGAAGCGAAAGCATGTGTCTGCCACACTAAAGGTTTGGTGTATAAAGAAGAATGTCGTTATAATGACGCTGGGGAAATGTTCCGAAAAGCAGTAGAAATTAGACAGGAGATTGCACCAAACAATACCCAGTATATTGAGAGTTTATCGCATTTGGCAGACATATATAAGATACAAGGCTATTTACCATGTAGTTTGAAATATTGTGAAAGGGTTTTACAAATTAAGGAACAAGTAATAACTTCAACGCCGCACACGTTGGTTATTGCTGATACATTCGATCGAATGGCTGACATCTACAAGAAACAAGAAAATACGCATAGATATGATGAAACCCTAGAGAAATTACAATCAGAACTTGTTCGTTTAGAGCGTGTTTTTCTTTGTCATCAAAATGAAAGAGATTTGTATAAAATACGGAATAGACTTAGGGATTTAGGAGCTACAAGGGAATAAATTTGATTTATGAAAAAAGTAGTTAATTATACGTATACCAAAAGAAAAAAAAATAGAAAATCGCTTTCTTAAAATTGGAGACCTATTACTTTGTTGAATAATATATATAAAATTGCATTACATTCTGTTAAGTTAAGAAATTTTAAAAATAGAAAGAGTATTTACATTGATAATAAAGAAAATTAGAATTATAAGATTACAAATGATGCTTCTCAATTTTAAGATGATAAAAGAGCACACCTTAAACATGTTGTAGATTGTCTCTATATATATATATATATTCACTTTTGTCAGGATTAAGTGTAAACTATAACAAGACGCAAGTATCATAGGGGACTGCTTCATTCTAACTTCTCGGAGTACACTTACTTTGATTTTTATCTAGAAAATATGTTCAAGAGCAGTGTTGATCATAAAGTATAAGTTGAACTGCTCGTATAACCTCAGTTGAAACATTTATTTATAAGCCTACCTAAGCCATCAGATGAATATGAAGAAAATAGAGGATATGTTAAAAGAATTTGTATGGAATGTAAAACAAAATTGAAAAACAAATCTGTTTAAATAAAGAAAAACACTTTATTCTGGTCAAATTAAAGTGATAGATATTAGAAGTTATATGAAAATCTTAAAAACAAAGTTGCTTAGAAATTGTATTACATGTGTGTTTAGATAATGCCACAAACTTGTACCAAATCATTTTATGTTTACAAAATCGTAAGATTTGGTAAATGTTATTGTGATAAAATTGTTTAGTTAAATTAGGTTCCGGAAAGATTTCATAAATGCTAGGGTATGATATAATGACAAAATGAATAAAGATACATGTTTAACAATTTTTACATTTGTCGTTATATTAAACCATGTATAAAAATAGATCGTGTATTTACAAATGTACTGTATGATAAAGGAATAAATGGAATAAATTATATAGTTCCGCTATTAAGAGTATTAAAGATTCTTATATACAATGGCTACAATGTAGAATAGTCCATAGAGTTTTACAAACCGTAGTGTTACTGTGTAATATAAAATAAGAAGGATTCTTTATGCAATATTGAGGATAAAACATTACATCAAGTATCTCCTGAATATCGCAATGTCAAGCCTTTATTGTATTTTTTTTTCTTCAAAAATTATCAAAATACTTTACTTTGGCTCTTTCAAACAGTAAGATTATTTTTGCGAGAACCAGAAACAGATAATTTCCAAAAGATATTCTTTACTTTGAATATAAGAAATATTTTTGTTGATACAAACGAAATAGGGTTACTCCTACATTTTCAAATTTTACTAACAGTTATCAATTGGGTTGGACAATATATGAAAATGCAAATTAAAATGAAAATAAAAGAAATTATTCGACACTTTTGAGATCGGGTATACTGTTACATTGGTTTTTTATTTGGTTCAATTGAAACTTTAAAACATTATTTACAAGCTTGGTAAATGTACATTTACACTTATACAATGTTTATATTGCACTGTCGTTGTCTTCATGGAAATGCTTTTCGTAGCATGTTGGGCAATTTGTATGTTCGAATATGCAATAAAAATGTTATGATTCGGAAGAGTTTCAATGTATTTGGCATAAGACCTTGAGTATATGAACACTTAAGCTAAGCATTCTAAACACGTTGACAAGTTTTATGTGGTGGCATGCCATTTTCCGGCATTAATTTCTTTGATATTAAAAACATTCCATGAGACTTTTAGACAAGATATTTTATGTTAATCTGCTAATTGTGTTGATTCGTAACCTTCTTAGTTAGGCTATGCTTTTGACCTACATAGCACGAGTTGTTCAGGAAATGACTACTTCAACTGTATTATTTCTATGAGAAGGAATAAAGTTTTTATATGCATTTGAATAAATTATGATTTTCAGTCTTTAACAGAATAATAACCTGGTATATTCTTGATCGTTTAGAATGTTTTAATACACTCTCGAAGTATACCCTGTATGCTAAACATTCTCGTGTTGGGGTCATAATTCAGTGCATGTCGTCTCCGTATTGGAATAAGTGTTTGATCTTTCACCGTTGCAATTGATTGGGAATCTGAAGAACAATATATTTTGTATATTTCGCATCAGAAATATTAAATAAATATTAACTTGATTGTTAAATGTATCATCGTTTAATTCTTTTTAAAATAAATGTTCTTATTATAAATACACCAAAATAACTGCTGGTCCGTTACTTTTGCTTAATGTTAAAAAGCGATCATGAATACTTAGTATTTCCTTGGCTTGTTCTGCGTTAAACGATCCAGGAATATATTCGAGTATGGTCAGTCGTCTCTTGTATACAGTATCTAAGCGGTCAATGAACTTTTTACACACGTCAGCTGTAAAAATGAATACCATGTTTGACCTTTGTTTTCAATATTAATTAGCCTTATAATCATACAGCTCATAGGCAAAACAAAAACTATATGAATTAAATATAGAATCTTTTTAAGCTCAGTAGCTTTATTAACATAACCCGTAAATCTGCATCATTATAAAGAGCTCAATACATATTAAAAGTACCTTGACAGCATATTTCAATTATCGTGACCAATTAGGTTAACATGTGTCACAAATGTTTCGTATTGTAATGTGGGGTAATACATTAAGATTTCAAAAGACTAAAAAGCAGTTATTACCGACTCTATCTTCCTTCGGATAAAACTCCCGACTCAGCGCTTTCAGTCTACAAGTGAGCAAGAACTCGACCATGTCTTTAGGTGTTATCATGCCGCTATCTTCCGTTAGCTCAGATCCGACCATTAGAATTAGTAGAGGCATCCCTTCACATAAATCTGCGATATCGTTTTCGTATTTACCAAGTTCTACGCCTTCAATTACAGGTTTAAGTAACTGACGCGTCTCCCTTTGGTTTAGAGGCAGTACCTCGTGACTGCAGTAGACCTTCTTTATCTGTGAGAACTGTACACGTGTTGTAGAAGTAATGAAAATCTTCACATTTGAGCACTGTCGGACTAAATTAGTACACAATGAAAAGAAGAAGTCTCGAATATCAGTTCCTTTTAAGTCTTGCCAATCTTCGGTATTGTCGAAGAAAATGATGAAACGTTTTTTACAGGCAGCATTAAGAGTGTCACAGATATGATAAATCCACCTGCTGGACTGTTCTGCTTGTAACTCTGGTTCAATGCCATAACTCGCACATATCTTCGAGTACAATGAGTTTGTATCATATATTAACTTCATATCTATAAAAATATGAACAAAACTACCTGACTTTGTGCTCTTTAAAAACTCTGTCACCAGCCTGGATTTTCCAACCGCCTTCTGTCCAAAAATGCCAAATAGTTTGTGCTTCTGCCATGCTATCTTTAACACATTCAAGTTATTTTCTCTTCCGACAAAATCTGTTTCGGTATCGATATCATTATCAAAATAATTCTCAAACATCTCCTGAGTTACTTCATTGCAAGAACTTTCCATTAACAGCTTCCTGTAAGCCATGTTTCAACACTTGATGGACACATGAATATAAAATACCTTTAGTCGATTGAATAGAAACGCAGAATATCTGTGTTATCAATAAAACACACCTCAGGACTTTTTACCTGCGTAAAATGTTAAATAAAGATCCAGCTCATGTCCTTATCTATAAATAAAAACATCGTCATCGATTTTAAAAATGAATGTTTACAAACCTATATATGTAACAAAAAGAACAAAATGATATTGTAGCGCCAGGAAGTATGTGCTCCATGCCCAAGGCTTAAGTTTAGTGGTTTAGCATCTTATTAGTGTTAATTATCAGATTAAATAAGATTTACAAAATATCGCTGATGTGTAAATTATTTGTTACTTGTTCCGATTGTTAAACACAATAAAAATCAGTTATCGTGTCTTGAGATATGAAATGATGTAGTATAAAACCACTCAAAATCAGATTAAAATGGGTTTTACTGTAAAAGTTTATCATCGGATCTACTCTCTCTATACTTCGGATAAGTCCATTTTATTGTTTATATAAACACGTTTATTTTTTAATCAAACTTTTTAGTGTAAGACACTAAAAACTAAGCATAGATGTTATTATATTAAAATGAAAAGCACTTGCAATGTTTAAATACAGATACGCACGCTAGGGAAATATCCTGATGTTTTAGTAGTTCTAAAATAACTTTCGCTGTCTTTTAAACGTGCATGATTATTTCTAACATATTTTTCTTGGCATTAAATTGCCTGACGCGTGAAATTCGAAACACTTGATATATTTATGATTATAATTTAATTTTTCTAACATAAGAAATACACTTACTTTTTTGTGTATTTTTTCTTACTGTGTTTATTATAAAGCTGTACATTTTTCTATTTGTGTCCTCAAACAAAGTCAATCCAGTTTACAATGTAACTGTTATTCAAATTGCGACATTTCTTCCTTGTTCTAGAGCTAGCAAAGTCTGCTTTAATCTATTGTATTAATTCATTAATTATCTTCTATGCACTATGATCAAATGGTCCAAAAATATATTTAAAGAAATTATTACTTTACTTTGAGAAAAATATTGAGAAAATAATAAGTAGTACGCCTAATTTAAAAGTTCATTATTTCCGAATTTCTAGTGACTTCGATACATTTTTACGTTTGTAACTATTTCAAGTCTAAAAATTCGGTCAGTTTTTATCTTATATTATGGATAAGCAGAGATGACTTGGAATTTCTCAAGTGTAAGTTGTTTCTATAAGCGAATTATCTGTCTCATTGTAACTAGATATCACTACCAAATTCGAAAGTATCCATCAATATATTGCTCTTTTATACTCTCAAAAGTTGATTTCCAAGATGATATTCACTAGCAACAGGTATAAGTAGGTCTAATAGTCATTTGTATCTCACTGTTGATTTAGAAATGATGCGGGGTTAGTAGTCGGTCACTTGCAAATACATTCGTTTATAGTACCAGATTATTATCCAAGCATGCCGGTTACATTAATCGATTGACAAGATTTTACCAAAATTATGTTAGATTCAGCGTAACAACTAACCAACCAAACCAAACCAACCTAGCTTGTAAGTGTCGTGTGGGAGCTATAAAAGTTATTCTGTATTTTACTTCAGTGTTGTCTTTTCTGGTCCTTCGGGATAATTGAATCCAGCACTTTTAAGTGTTTAAAAATGAATACCGCTCAAGCTGGTGCTAGGGGACGTAAGGAATGTTGCATTTTTTCGTTATCCCTCATAAACAGACTCAATCAAACAGAGTCTGCAATTATCAAGTAATTTTGTTGTGATTAATGCTTCCGAGAGATCACTCTTGCTCCAGATTTGTGTTTATGTTTTATATAGTAAATCAATCATTCACCAAGTTTGACTCTTTTCAAAGGACATAGTCCACTTACTGAAGCAGATTGTACTACAACTGAGACAGCAAGTGCATTAACTGAATAACAATCTGCTACAACTGAATATGTACAAACTTACGCTTGTATTTTGGTTAATATGGACATATGCTTATGCATCTCTAAATTGAAAGTGAAATTTTACTATATTAATGTGTTTTATTATCAGGATTCCCATGTAGATTAAATATTTGTTAACATTTGCATCTATCTTGTTAGATGGTACATTGTCTCTCCTTACATTTTGACTAGGCATACGAATAAACTTTAAGCTCAATGCTCGAAAACATATTCAAAACATATGTACTAATATAATTTAATCATAGTTTAATTATTTCTTGCAGTGCGTTTTTTTCTGTTTGAATGATCCATTATGCATAATGTGTAATTTTTTTATCAGTCCCTCTGTTCTCTTAGTTACAAGAATCAAACATGATAAACAATCCAAACGCATTTCTAAAGTTCTGTAACTCATGTTAGTTGTCTCAACCTTTAAGAGGTCAATTTATTGCAAGTTATTGGAGAAATGTCTATTATAGTACCTTAAATCAAGCATAAAGAAAACTTTGCAAAAGTATATAAGGGATACAATTTTAATATTAAAAGTATGTGATGTGAAAAACGTTCAATTATATATAAATATATTTCTATAATATCTCTTTTCATTTCCTTTCAAACTTTTAGGAGACCTCTTTTATAAACATAGGTCATGTGGACTGTTTAAAGACAATACAGTGCTGACTTGAATTTTTCAAGAGATTCTATACATTCGTAATTAAGCCCTGATAGAATGTAAGTCTAGCTTAGCTTTCGAAACACTTTCTGACAAGTGGATAATGTGGTATGTTTTTCCGAAATTTCTTTTATCTAGAGTGCTTTTTGACACTTTTGGGTAAGATATAAAATGTTTATGATGCATTTTCTAATCTGAAACAGTAAAATAGTTTTCTAAGCGCTATAACATTTTGATACATAGTCCAATTTAAGATGGTTAATTTAGTTAAATATTGCTGTAATACATTGTAGCGGTAGCCTATTTAAAAAGCTGCTATAATCTATGAAAATATTCTTCCGTTCGTTCAAATCGTTAACATGGCAACATTTCCTAGCAAATCTCACCCACATTATATAATGTTTAACAATAAAGTTTGTTAACAAAACCTTTTACAAATTACATGCAAGAAAGGAAACTTTATCTCATGCAAAACATTTGTATAAGGGAATTTAGTTTATCGATAATTTGTTTTTTTAGCAGTGTTGTATAAAGGGTTGAAAATCCTTATTTTAATTTCATCAAATATTTCAATTGAATGATAGTTTCATACTGCAATTAAATATGTTTAAATGGTATTATCTTCCCGTAAAAGAGTTGCGAGCACATTCATTTTGACTATGTATAATCTTTCATTCTAACACTATCGGAAATGTTTCCATATAAACAAAGAAGGCCCGAAGTGTGCATTATTCTACAACAATGCACTCGCCGTTCTTATTATCTCCCTGTGTATTTTCACATTGAGGGCGCCATTTTGTTTGGAAAATCTGATAAATAAAAAACAATTTTTTGTCGACTTTTGTTGTGAAAACTTTCTGGAATGAAAGAAAATTGTCTAACTAAGAAAATGAATCCGAACACCAATACCTTTAATTCAGTCGTTAACGCTGTACAGACGTTTTAAGTGTTGTTTACGTAACGTCACAATGTAGCGCCAAACAGCACATGCAAAACAATCAAATCATGTACGCTTTTTTTAATGTCGCAAACGAAATAAGTTTTACATTTATTTCACTTTTAATAATTAGTATTTCGCTTGAAAAATTATAGAGTGAAATAAAGTAAACAAACAAAGTTTTATCAACATTTTCAAAATTCGTTATTCTCAAAATGTTTCTACACATGGTAGATTTAACGACAGTTTTTTTCAACCCACTGGAACAGCATTTAAAGAACGTTTCTATTGGAATCTCTGAGGCGAAAACAAATTTAACCACCAAACATAAAGTCCAACTTCATAATAATAATTATATTTTTTCTTGACGTGTTAGAATGGAAATAGATATTAATTCTTCGTGCATTATTGTACAATAATGCACGTTTTTCGTTCATTTCGTTCAAATGCTTTGTAATTAATCACTCGGACCTATCGGCCTTCGTGATTATATTACTACGCATTTGAACTCAAACCGTGCATTATTCTACAACAATTCACTCAGAATTGATCTCTATTTCCTAAATAGAAAGGCGGTTTTATTCGAAAGACCCTGTATAAAAAATCTTACATATAAACATTTTTGTTCAATTCGAAATGATTTGAAGTTTTTTGAAGTTTGCTTTCTATTCTTTCTTTTCTTTTTGTTTTGGTTTTTTCCACATGCAGGGTTTTTCATAGCACAAAACACGTATTGAATTATTGAACACTGTAAAAATTATGAAATGTGTAGGTGCAGACATTCAATCGTGTGTACAGACCTGTATCTTAACTATATCGATAGTAAGTTTGTAGTGAGATTTTATACTAGTGAAACAATCCTGAATACAAATATTTATTTGGCATTTTAATGTTTAGAATGGCTGGACAAACCCTTTTGGTAAATAAAGGAGAAATTCTTAATAAAAAACTTAATGCTGAATTTCACGTACTAAATAATTTTGAACCGGACTTTGTTGGCAGGAAAAATGACATTGAAAAGTTACATAAGGCTTCGGAAGTTTTTAGGATTATTGGTATATTTGGAATAAAATCTGTCGGAAATCAAGGCTTGTGAAAGAATATTTGAAGAGATTTAAACCAGACGGAGTCAAAGTTATACATATAGATATAAAGTTGATGCCGGATGTAGTGTCGTTGTATTTAAACATCTGCGCAGCCTTGGAACTAGTCTTTGATCAAGATTCGACTGGATCTGACCAATGGATTCATAATATCGTGTTATTTCTCAATTCTGTACCAGAAAACGAGTTTTTGTTCTTCTTTGACAATACAGAGGACTATCAGGATACTAAAACTCTAAACATTTGTTCTTCATTTTTAAGATTATGCACCACAATGGTAGAGAAATGTAAAAATGTCATTACTTCAACTACTCAAGTTCAGTTTTCAAAACTTGGAAGAGTTTATTGCAGTCAGGAACTGCTACCTTTGAATGAAACTGACGCAAGACAGCTACTGAAAAACGTGACTGAGGAGATTGATCTAGGAGACTATGAGAGTGCAATGATAACGCTTAGTGAAGGATTGCCACTACTGATCCTCATGATCGGATCAGAGTTAACAGAAGACGCAGGGATGATAACTCCGAAAAATATGGTTGATCTTTTACTCACTTGTAGACTCAAGGCATTGAGTAGAGAATTTTATCCAGAGGAAGATAGAGTCGGTAACGTGCTTTTGACATTGTGGAATATTGTTACATTAAATTTAAAAGATACTATGTATGTATTTTTCTATGCTCTAATGATATCTGTCAAGTACCATTTGCACATTTACAGAATTAAAAAGAATATGTACACTTTTATTCATATTTATTTATTTATTTGTGGGGTCAAATTTAAAGTCATATTATGCTCATCAAATCGTAAATGGTGAATGTACAGGTAAAGGTCAAAATAGCTTTACATTTAGCACAAAAAATATCAATAACTCAAGTGACACATGGATATTTAAATATAAATAAATATCATTCATAATATAACCAGTAACGTTCAATTATTAAAAGAGTGGGACAATCTTTCTATACTTTAAACTATTTTTATATCTTATCCATTGAATTTTTGTTTTCATTTATTTGTGAATCACCATTCAAAACACATATATATTAAATATATTGCTAGTGCAGCTCAACTAACTATGGGAAAATGAACATAATGCCAATTTGAATCATCCAGTATTCTTATTCATAATCGTTAGATAAGACTATTGCACCTTCTAGACATAAATTAGAATAAAGAAAAATGAAAATAAGAATAAGAATGGTTTTAGGTACACACATAAATATTTATGCCTATAGGAGATGTCTATAGGAAGTTTCTTGATCGACTTGATGAAGTGTATAAGAATCATCTCACAGTTTTAGAATACATCCCGGGAACATTCAGTGCTGAGCAGGCACAACAAATATTGGGTATGAATTATACATTATGATATATTGTATATCTATATAACTCATTAAAGATAACATCTTTTTATAGATATTGTGTTTCTTTTTCAAGAAATTTACATGTTTGTATTGAACAACACTCTTTTCCTCATAATTGTGCCAGGCATATTTTAATTGTGTTTTTTAGATAATATATATAAAATGATTAGCAAAGTTGTATTATATCTATAGGATTTAATAAAGTAATGTAATAAGACATATTCATTATTTGGCAATCTAAAGGGTGAATGAGCACGTTAAAGTAAAATAATTATATATTTTTTCCACAAATTCTTTCAAATCTATATTTTAATTTAAATTATTAACAATGTCCCCAATGATTCTTGGGAATTAATTTCGATAAATAGCCTTCAGTATTTTTTTGTGATGTTCAACTGTTAAAAAGAAGCTGAACAATCATTTTTAATTTTCAGACCTCAGCATTTGTCATTTTCAATTATTTATCACCAACATTATAATGGTCAATGCTTAATCAACCTGGAGGCAAAAAATATGCAAAGTGTCAATTCAAATATATCAGATTGCTTTCAGTTCACAATTTTACTAAAACTGTAAAGAGGTAGATTCATCCTAGTAGGTGGAATGAATGTGCTATTTATGACAGATAATGATTTATTTGGTCCTTAGTCTGAAGTCAATGTTCATCTCTGTAAAAGTTTTGCAATCAATGATTTCGAATACCAAAAATGGAATCAATACGGACAAACGGCACAATCTTTAAACTGAGACCAAACATAACTGTACACAAAATATATCGCTATAGATTAAGATCTGCCTGCTTTTCTTATATCTATTATTATCACATTATGTAAAGTGATAATTACAGATGCAAATACAGTGGAGATGATCATGGAAGAAACATGACGTCCTGTTTGTAAACGTCACATACTTCATTATGACCGAAATACAAAAAGATTTTTGGAATTCAAAGAATTTTACGCGAATGTATCAAGTCGTTTTACATGATTGAAAATTTACCAGGTATTTTATATCAACATAATCTAAATTGATTAAAAACATAGGTATAGAATATGAAATTCAAAGATCAGGGGACAAAGCATGCAACATCAATTGAACATAATCTGAATTTGATGTATTTCTGATTTAACCTGCGTGAAACTTTTCATAAAATTAATTTTCTATTTTAACAGCATTTATATTTTGTATAGTTTGCTGTTGCAATCAATCATTATGTCAAATTACAGAAATCAGACGAAGATACATACAAATCTTTTCTGTTGTAATGACAAATATCTACAAGCGTCTGAATACAACTGATTATACAAACGCTATGGCTGAATACTTTATTGAACAACCGAACTTACAGTAGCTGCCGATTGAAGTAGAGGACACTGCTCAGGACAATTATAAGTTCTTCATAGAAATGGTGACCAACTGTACCGGAATGATCGAACGCTTTATGTCAGGTATAATTCAATATGTTTTAACATGTTCTACGAGGAGCGTTCGTTCAATGTTTGGTTCTGACATTGGCCAAAACCTGTTGCGGTTGTACGTTTCCGAAAGTATTTGTTTTCATGTAAAATTATGCATAAATAGATTTACCATTACGAACAGCAAGACGAATGGCGGGACTCTAAGTTGTTACAGAAATGTCATACAATAACTTCTTTATACTGATGGTCCTTTTTGCTGCAACGCATGTTTTATTGCCAGATTTTATAGCCCAATGACATCTGCTTTGTGGTTATTGTTATATTGTAGGAAATTGTGAAGTATTTTACGTGCACTGTTTACAGGCTGCGGAAAAGTATGGCCAGGACGAGGATAAGGCATCGATCAACATTGCTGTTGGAAGTTTGTACACAAATACAACGGTATTTATAAAATATATACAAGCAGTTGAATAGTTTGTTTTCCTTATATAACAATCTTCATATTTCAATTTTAATTTACTGAAAACTTGTGCATTTCTACTTAAGTAGTACATGTTTTTGTGCAATAAAAATGTTGTTCACATGAAATAATGATAAAAAAACAACAGCTCATATGACACCAATAAAATGTACTCTAGGGTAATTTACTCGGAGGAGAAGCACACTACAAAGCTGCATTGGATATTCTAGAACCTCGTGATGAAAGATCTTTACTCCTTGCAACAGCTTATCAAAGGATTGGTTGGAACACACTTCTTCAATGACAAAACACTGATGCGATAAGGTATATTTTAATAGTGCCTGAAGTATTCTTACGGTGACTGTGTGCAGACTTCAAGTTGTTGTTCACATTTTTTATTAATGAAATGATGTATTGTTCACATGACAATATATTCAAATAAGCAATAGTTAAAATGTGTCTGCTGTTAATTATATATTATATGAATTAGTTACTTCCTTTTTGCAAATTTTCATTTCAGGCAAAATGATTTAAAGATTAACTATACAAATCGATATACGATATCGTAAATCAATGGCTTTAATGCACTTTATCCCTCGAAAACAAATAACTTAAAGGTATTTTTTTTGCTATCATTTTAGATATTTCAAGAAATCATTGGCAATTACTGTGATATCGGGGGAAAAGTTCAAACAAACTGCTGTGCAATCGTTAAGCAGTATGGGTGTATCGTTTACGTTTTTAGGTATGTTTTCACATTTCTGTTTATAAAATCAATCTACCAGTAAGTAATTGAAGCTATATCTGCAAAAGCTCCAGTTACATGGCAATGAACAGTGAAGGCATGTAACAAATAGAACATATGTGTTAATCATTATTTACACACATCAAAAATTCTATTTGAAAACTTTAGTTTCGTCCTTCAAGATGTTGTTTCTTTCTATCATTTCATTTATATTAAAACAATTCGTCTAAAAGCCCGTCTTTTCAGGGAACTTCAAAGAAGCAGAAAAGTACCACTTTCAATAATTGAAGCGGCGTCGAATGTTTCAAGGTGAGAGTCATCCAGGAATAGCTGCTTGTTTTAATAACATTGGCGAAATGTATGATTTAAAAGGTGACACTGAAAAAACAGTGGAATACTATAAAAGAGGACTTGATATGAAACTACAATGCAATGCTCCTGTTTTGTCGACGGTTCTCTCCATATGCAGTACAGCTAAAATCATGATCCCTTTGAGAAAATTCACAGAAGCTCATTCACTTCTAGATGATGGGTTTGAAAAATTGAAGAAAGAAAAGCTCCCACCGAAAGAAGCCGAAGCGTGAGTATTCCACACTAAAGGTTTGGTCTATAAAGAAGAAGGTCGTTATAATGACGCAGGGGAAATGTTCCGGAAAGCAGTAGAAATAACACAGAACATTGCACCTAACAATATCCAGTATATTGAGAGTTTATCGCATTTGGCAGACATATATAAGATACAAAGCTATTTACCCAGTAGTTTGAAATATTGTGAAAGGGTTTTACAACTAAAGGAACAAGTATAACTTCAACGCCAAACACGTTGGTTATTGCTGATACTTTCGATCGAATGGCTGACATCTACAAGAAACAAGATAATTCGCATAGATACGTTGAAACCCTAGAGGAATTACAATCAGAACTTGGTCGTTTAGAGCGTGTTTTCCTTTGTCATCAAAATGAAAGAGATTTGTATAAAATACGGCATAGGCTTAGAGATTTAGGTGCCTGTTTTAAAGTGGTTCATCGTGGTGGTATATGTACAAGGGAATAAGTTTGTTTAATGAAAAATAGTTTATACAAGGGAATAAGTTTGTTGAATGAAAAATAGTTAAATGCAGAGTGACTCAATCCAATAGCTAAAACTCTGTTTTTATACTCATGTGTAAAGTTTTTTTTTTTAAATAATGCATAAATAGGCACCTTCCTGTATTAAAATTGAATAATAGCCTTTACCTCACCATAGTTTGACTTAGATATCAACCACATTATGAGCATTTATCATTTTGCTATCATGTTAGTTTAACTATTTCTTTGAGTGTCTTTTCTGTTTGAATTTGGTGTCTTTCGGAAGGCACATATGTGTCCGTGATCCTGAACGTTATGGGTAGTCTCGTCATTTTGGGCAAGACTTATAGAATGTCATTTGAAACTCGGCATATTGTTATGTTAAATAAGATATTCACTTGAATTAATGAAACATTTAAAAGCAGTGTAAATGTATTGAGAGGTTGTTCACGATCACAAAGAAATCTAAGGAATTTAGCAAGAAAACTTGTTTCAGAAACCCCTATAGATTATTTTATACTTTGGACGTGTATACGCTTCAGAAAGATCCTTTATTTCAAAATGACAAATAAAAATCCTACTAATATTTAGCTCTTTTCTGTAAATTTTACAGAAAGTCAAACCATTCTCTGTCGGACTTCGTCCGAAAAAGACACAAGATGTAACGTATAGATTTCGTTTATTGGTCTAAGTTTCATTCTATTACTAATATTTCATCCAGTTTTAGCGTGTTTGCAAAATTAATACTATGAAGTCATATTTTTTAAGTTTCTTTGCAAATTCAAGATGGCGGGATCTAGTCTCGCAAAATCTCACGGAAATGTGAACTTGCGGGATTATTTTGTTTTAAGAGTGTTGCGCCATAGTTCTCTATCCATGTAAGTTTAAGCACCATGCTTTTGTTAATAACCTTTTTTTTTTAAAATGTCAAATTAGGAATAGTTATACGTATTCCAAAAGAAAATAAAGAAAACCGCTTTCGACCTATTGCTTTATTGGATGTCATATATAAAATTGCATTACGTTCTGTTAAGAAATTGCAAAAATAGAAAAGGTATTTATATTGATAATAAAGAAAATTAGATAAGTTAGTTTGCAGATGATGCCTTTCAATTTTAAGATGATAAAGAGCACAACTTAAAAATGTTGTAGATTGTCTCTATATAGATATTCACTTTTGTCAGGATTAGGTGTAGACCATGACAAGTATTTACCTAGATATGTTTAAATTATCATAAGAGTCACCTTCTTTCGAACTTCTCGGAATACACTAACTGGTTTAAATCTAGAAAATATGTTCAAGATCAATTTTGATAATAAAATATCAAAAATGAAAAATATGACAATTCTTGACTCTTTTAGTTGTTAAATCAGCTGTACTGCTTGTAAAACCTCAGTTGAAACATTACAAAATCCATCAGATGAATATATTAAGAAAAAAGATGAAACGTTCATAGCATTTGTATGGAAAGGAAAACAAAAAGTAAAAACAAATCATTTAAAAAAAAACCTTGATTCTGGTGGAATTAAACCGATAGATATTATAAGTTATATGAAAAGCGTTAAGAAAATGGTTTTTAGAAATTGTATTACGTGTGGATGAAGTATCACAAACTTAAACTCTTATCAAATCATTTTATGTTTACAAACTCATAGTATTTTGTAAATGTTATTGTGAAAAGATGCATAGGTATGATAAAATGACAAAATAAATAAAGATACATCTATAACATCTTTTATATATGTTGTTAATTTTAACCCTGAATAGATCGTGTATTTACAAATGTACTGTATGATAAAGGAATAAATGAAATAAATTATATAGCATGCGCCCTGGCCCCCTTATTTGCCTCGGTCAAAAACAGGTTTGGCTATGCCATTGTAGCCAATATGTGCGGTTAAAAGGTATATATTTACAATTGGTAAATTGATTGGTAAATTAAGGTAAATCATTTAATTACGAATTGATAAAAAAACTTACTTCTACTGAAAGTCAAAGTGAAAATAAAGACACGTCTCCTCGTAAACTTAATCATCGGAAAATATTTAATCTGAAAGTAACCACTAACACAGTTTAGCGCGCATGTTAAAGGTGCATACGTCTGTTCCAAAACGATCAACGCTTGAAATGCAAAATACTTGATGTATTTATGATGTATTTTAAGTAAACTCAAAATACTTGTAGTATGTGACTACGATTTGTTGTATGTATTATTTTCATGCAATGTCTAATATGCAATTGTACGAGTTGTACATTATATATATTGTTTGTGTCTTGTTTCACAAGCATTTGAGACTACAATGTAAACTTAAGGTGTGTAGCTCTTTTCTAAAATTGTTGAACTGTTGCTTAAATTTGTTTAATTTATCCCTCAAATGTCAAGTTATTGTCAACATGGCATATTTGAAAATGTTGCAGGCTCGGTTTCATTGAGCCTGTTCATGGAGGGTACTGGTGAGTGTAAGTTAATCTACACGCCCCCTAGCACCGGCCCAAGCAAAATTCAACATTTTACATAATCTGGTGAAATTTGGAATTTTGAAACATCCGCAGATGTGTTCTTTTGGCGTAGATCTTCCGTAAGCTAGTCGGATAGCTACATAACATAAAACAGTCTCAAGTTCTGCCAGGGTGAATGTTAGGTGGTTTTAAGTCAAGATGAGGATAAATGGAATCAATTTTATTGATTGAACATTGTGAATCATTGTCTTAAGTTAGCATAACTATCATAAATGAAGTATTTAAAGTTATTATAGCACAATGCATCTAGAATTGCAATTGGAAGAAAATGGTTAGCAAAGTTACCTGCGAGTCAAAGATATCGTTTTCAGCCTAACATACAACGCTATTAACGTTCACAACCGCGTTGTTTGTTCCGTGTTGCGGCTGTTATAAATATCTCAGTTCATATATAAACACTATCGTTATGTTTCCATGCTCAAATGATTGTTTCGCGTTCATTGTAGTGTTGTCCACCTGTTCTGCCCTGCTTATGTAGCCTGTATGTATGTGTTTTAAGCTGGATGCCTTACTAACAGTCAAACATCAAAAGGTCTCATCTGGTCTTGTCTTTTGTAAGTGTCATTATGACTGTGCCTCTGTTGCTTGGTTTAACCAAAAACTTTGAAAAATCAGTTACAGGTTTCCCAAAATAAATTGATAAGGAATGTTCTGGATCTGGATCCAGGTCACATATAGGTCATGACCAGTTTTTGAAGGTTGAACGGTTACCAGTTGCTAAGAGGGTTGACAAAATTACCCTTTCTCTTGTGTTTAAAATCCATTCTGATAAGGTCCTTTTATGTCTAGGCGAACAGTTCACTACAGTGAGTAATGTTCACAAATACCTCACTAGGTCCAGGGGCAAACTTTGTCGCTCAATTGATGGTGATGTACTGTTCCTGTTGTCAAAACACTTTTAGTTACATTGGTTGCTGTTTATGGAACTCTCTACTAAAGAACATAAAGGACACCCATTTCATTATCTGTTTAAAGCATAGAGGTAACAAGCACCTCCTTAGTGCTGTTTAAATGTATTTTTCTAGTTTGTCTTTCTTAACTGCCATCATGTTCATTTGAATTCGTTTACATTTTTAGTAAATTAAGTTATAACATTTCTATATATTCTGTATTTTTTCCACTCTTTAAATTGTATGCTGTAACCCAGCACTTTGATAATGTTTCTTATTGTGCTTATTATATAGAAACTTCGAATACACAGTGTATACCTTTTTATATATTTTAAACCACCATATTAACTTATAATTTTTCTATGTCTCATAATGCCATATTTTAAGGACCACAATAGAAATAAGAATCTAGAATGAGTCATAACACTCCTTTTTGTGCTATCCTTAACATATAGTGTTAGTTGAATTTGTTTTTCATTCATACATGTTTGCTAAAAGTTGTGTGTATGTTTTATAACATGTCATTGCCATGTAGATGTATACTTATGTTGAAATAAATTTATCTTTCTATCTTTATCTAGTCCTTTATGACATGGTAATGTTTGGGGCTGCGTTTTGTGATCTTTCCTTTCATACTTTTATGATGCATCGAAATACCGGTGTATTATTTTTATTTTCTATGTTTAGTAAACAAATGCCATCAGGTAACAACATGTCTTTTATACAACTCAATTATGTTAAAATCGGATATATCTTTTTTTCAAATTTCAAATCAATAACAAAAGTGTTACATTCATTATTTTCCAATTTTGAACGCATCATGATGTCAATAAAGTTTTAAGATTTCATAGTACTTACTGATCTTACATTGATTCATAATGTCAAATATTATTTAACCAAAATGACATTAAATTTTCTATATGGAATAGACAATTTGTAGTTATACATAATTAGAGCGTAGGATCTCTTTTCAACTTACTTTTTTGTATAAATTAAAATACTGTATAAAATAATGATATTTACATAAAACAATATAACATTTGTTTTTTGTAAAATACGATGTTTATATTAAAGATCTCAGGTAAAACTAAAATATGATAAACAAGATCAACAAGGAAAAGGTAAAGCTAACCCTACGTACAATAACTTCTGTGCAATTAATGAGATAAAGAACATTATCTTATGGATTATGCACACGTTGAGTATCGATTGCACGACTTGAGTACTGCACAAATCATATATCACGGGTAGGTTCATTTATGCAGTTGTGTGCGCAGACATGTATCTGAAATATGAATATTGTCCAGCAGTAGCTGCGTCGTAGTATCTTAAATGACTGAGTAAAATATTTATTAGTCATTTGAATTAAAAAATGGCAGGACAAAATAACTTGATAAGTGAATCGGATAATGTTCATAATAATTTATCTCTTAATGATGATTTTCATGTACTAAATAATTTTGAAATGAACTTGTTGGCAGGGAAAATGACCTTGAAAAGTTACACAAGGAATCGGAAGTTTTGTAGGATTTGGTATATTTGGAATAAAATCAGTCGGCAAATCAAGGCTTGTGAAAGAATATTTGAAGAGATTTAAACCAGACGGAGTCAAAGTCATACATATAGATATCAAGTTGATGCCGGATATAGTGTGTTGTATTTAAACATCTGCGCAGCCCTTGGGAACTAGTCCTGTTTTGATCAAGAGTTTCGGCTGGGGTTAAATGACCAATGAATGCATGATTATTATGCTACTTTTTTCTTTCAAATTCTGCACCAAAGAAGAAACTCGGAGTTTTTTTCTCTTTGACAATACAGAGGACTATCAGGAACTTGAAATCTAAATATGGGGTGTTCCTTTCATTTTTTAAATTATGTACCAACAATTTTGGTAAAAAAATGTAAAAACGTTCGGGTTTTTTTGTCACGTGTTTCCTTTCAACTAACAATTTTTCAGTTATTCTTAAAGCTTGAAAAGGGTTTATTCAGTTCCATTTTAACTGCCTTTTGAATGAAATTTTAAAGCAAGGCAGCTACTGGGGAAAAATTGTGACTTTCGGAAGATGACCTAGGAAGACTGTGAGGAGTTTGCGACTGGGTAAAGCTTAGTGAAGGATTCTCCACTAGCTGATCCTTATGATCGGATCCAAGAGTTAAAGAAGACGCAGGGATGAATAACTTCCGAAAAATATCTGGGGTCCGATCTTTTTAAAATCTGCTTGTAAGACTTCCCAAGGTAAATTGAAGTAGAGAAATTTTTTATCCAGCAAGGAAGATACAGAGTTCGGTTAAAAGTTTTTTGACCTTTCCAAAATCTTAAAATCCATCTAAGTTAAACATAATTGTCAGTTTCAATATCATTTGTTTGTATTTTTTCACGTTGTTTTGTTATACATATGAAGTACCAAACTAAATTAAATTACAAAAATACATCACATTATTTGAAATTCATATATAAGTTTGTAAAGATTTTATTTCATTGTACGCTTCTTTTTGGTATGGTTTTAAAACACAGAAACTGTAAATACCACACTACTACTGTTGGTGTGAATACCTAAGATGCCGCCATACTGTTTTTACTTTATGTTCAAGCCTCCTCGGCATATATGAATCATAGTTCAATGCAATGCGTCATATGAAGTCATTTACCTTATCCACTCTTCGATACTCTGGTTATAGATTTATATGCTGGAATTAATTTGGTTACAGTTTAGTTTTCTTGATTGCTGACATAAAAGTAATATCAAATAATTGTTAAATTATTATACATGTATATATTTCAAATAAACCTACTTTCTGTTGTAAAATACTATGGTTAGATATGTTATAGCTGGAAGAAGATTTATATTTACCATCCTTGACCTTTTTTTTATATTACTTGTTTTACACAAGAATTCAGATAAAGGAAATTAAAACGATCGTAGCAAACGCAGTTTGCCTGATTTATCAGGGCTATAAAAACTTGTGGTTGTTACATTTTTTCCAAGTTATAAAGATTGTTGGTATCAATATAAATCATGAATGCTCTACATAATGGTTTAAAATAGAAATATGTCGGTCTTAGATAAAGGGTACTTTCTCAAATGATATAATCTTGGTAAACTTTTTTAATTTTTTTTTTTTGTTCTCTGATTTAATAGAAATTGTAGTACTCTAAGATGGGCGGTTTTAATCCATTGAAAAAAAAAGTAAAAGAATAACATTAAGCTCCCGAAACTTTATAATAACTTAGCGCCAATCATTTATATGCTAAAACTTGTCGCAGTTTTAGTAGGCAAAATATATTGATTGAATCTCATGTTAAATATCTAAAATATGATAATAAAAGAAATTACAACTTTAAAAGAATTCAAAGATATTGATATCACATTTCAGCATATTAATTTCATTGTATGGCCTACTGACCTATACATTATTGCCGTTATCTCTTTTGTCTTAGTTTGTATGAATTTGATTATTTTGCTTGATTGTATTCGAAGCTATAAGCTTATTGAAACACTCTCGAACATCTTGTATATGCATGTCTTGCATAAGAACTTTAGTGATGGATTTATAAATTACATATGTTCCATCCCTTAACAATATTCAGTAAAACACTTAGATAATTTATAACAAAAATGTACAGGAGACTTAAGTGAAAATTTTTCTTCAGTTTCCTTTATACTATATATTAAAAAGGCGTTACATAGAGCATATATTATAGAAACATTGGATACGATTAAAATATTATGTTGCTACATTTTGAACTTAAGAATATTAATTGTCATATAAAATGAATAACTGTTTATGCTTGTAGGAGATGTCTATAGGAAGTTTCTTGATCGACTTGACGAAGTGTATAAGAATCATCTCACAGTTTTAGATTACATCCCGGGAACATTCAGTGCTAAACAGGCACAACTTATACTTGGTACAATTTAATACAAGGCCTGTAAATATATTAATTGATAAAATACAAGATTTTGATAAATTTTTTGTGTATATGAACTCATTAAACATTACTTTTTATCTCACCTAACATAAAGTGGCAAAGTGAGTTTTTGTGACACCGCGCTGGCTGCCGTTCGTCGTCCGTCCGAGCGTTAACTTTATCATTAAAAAGTACCGCTTGGCCAAATTCAATGAAACTCAGCAGGTTGTTCTATACATGAAGCTCTACTAACGTTGTCATAAAAATAAATTCCTTGAAGAACTCTGGTTGCCACGCCTTTGATATTTGGTATGTAATATGATCTAGTGGTGTTTAAGGAGTCCCGCCAGGGTGGGTGGGGGTGTTCTCATCACTTTATATAAAGTTGAATAGGGAAATGTTTAAAAACTCTTGTTGTCAAAATCTACAATGCCTAGAGTCTTGATATTTGGTAAGCAACATGATCTCGTGGTCCTCTACAAAGATTTCAAAATTATGCCCCTTTGATCAAAAGGGGCCCTGACATTGGCCTTATCAGTTTTATATAAAGTTATATAGGGAAAATCTTTTTGTCAAAATCTCCAATGCGTATTGTCTTGACAATATTATTGTATACATTGGATCATTGATGCCAACACTATGAAGTGTTGAGAATTAAGTACCGCTCAAGCCGGTGCTAGGGGGCGTGAGGGATGTTGCACTTATACATTGTCCCTCATGTACAGACTCAATCAAACCGAGTCTGCAATTCTTATGCTATTTTGTTGTGATTAATGCTTCCGAGGGATCACTTTGTTTCCAGAATTTTGTACTTCACAACAGCAGGTGTCAAGTGCCGTGTGGCAGCCGTAAAAAAGTGCCCCGTACTTCACTTCAGTGTTGTTATATTTTCTGGTCCTTCGGGATCATTGATGCCAACACTATGAAGTGTTGAGAATTGAGTACCGCTCAAGCCGGTGCTAGGGGGCGTGAGTGATGTTGCACTTATACATTGTCCCTCATGTACAGACTCAATCAAACCGAGTCTGCAATTCTTATGCTATTTTTGTGATTAATGCTTCCGAGGGATCACTTTGTTTCCAGAATTTTGTACTTCACAACAGCAGGTGTCAAGTGCCGTGTGGCAGCCGTAAAAATCACTTTGTTTCCAGAATTTTGATATTTGGTATATAACATAATCTAGTGTTCCTCTAACAAAGATTGTTCAAATTATGCCCCTTGGATAAAAATCCACAAGGCCTACAGCTTTGAAATTTGGTATGAAATAAGAACTAGTGGTCGTCAACAAAGATTGTTCAAATTATGACTCTAGGGTCAAAAGGGGCCCTGTCAGGGGGTTCCTTAGTTTAATATTAAGTTATATAGGGAAATTTTAAAAATCATGTTGTCAAAATCGACAAGGCGTATAGATACAAATATTGTTCAAATTATGCCTCTAGAATCGAAAGGGATTCTGCCAGGGCGCTCATCAGTTTCATATAAAATTTTATAGGGAAAATCTTCTTGTCAAAATCCACAAGGCGTAGAGCCTTGATAAAAGGGACATAACATGATCTAGTCGTCTTCTACAAAGATACCCGTAGAATTAAATAGGTCCCGCCAGAAGGCTTATCGATTGAAAGAAAATTATTAAAACTTCTCGTCAAAAATCACAGGACCTACAGCTTTGATATTTGGTATGTAACATGTCCTAGTAGTCCTCTACAAAGATTTTATACAAATTATGACCCTAGCGTCAAAAGGGGCCCTGCCAGGGTGCTCATCAATTTTATATAAAGTTATATAGAGAAATTTTAAAAACTTGTTGTCAATATCCACATATTTGCTATGTAACTTCATCTAGTGGTCCTCTACAAAGATTGTTCAAATTATGCCCCTAGAGTCAAAAGCGGACCCTCCAGGAAGTCATAAATTTTACTTTGAGTTATATAGGTCTAGAGCTTTGATATTTGGTATATAACATCATCAAGTGGAACCTTGTGAATCTTTTGTGAGCGATCCTCTGGGCCCTCTTGTTTATATATATTGTTTGCATTTCTATAAAATTTTCAATAACTTTTCATTAATGAAGAACACTGATTTGCTTTCAATCACGTTACGTCTCAGAAACAATTAAATTTTCCATCCTTCAGCAAAGACAAACATGAATTTTATAACATTTAAATCATGGTTTAGGAGCACATGAAAGCGTTTAATCTGAAACAATTTGTCTTTAAACAAGCAAAATGTAAACAAAGAATTATTTTGACTTTGATACAAAATACCAAATCGCTATAACTGAACTAATTGTCAAAAAGCAGCAGAAGGAAAAGATTGTTTAGTTTATTGGCAAATGATTATTCTACTGAAAAATCTAAAAGTACACCAAAATAAAATGCTTTTGAGAAATAGAAATTAAAGTATTTATGGGCCTTTTAAATCAAAATTATTAAATCAAAATGTCTGATGGCTAATATGTAGTTAAGCCATATTTAAGTTATTTTATTTAAAACTAAATAAGCAAGATAAAAAGACTGTTTGACTGCATGTGCGTAGGTATGAAATCTGGCGTGAACTTAGTAAGCATTTAATGCTGGACTCTAAAAGTAACAAAATAAATGATCTTGGAGGCTAGAAATATTTAAACAACACCGGAATTTTGGAGGACTACATTTTACAGATGCTGTTGATTTTGGTATTGTATCCATATATTATTATAAACGTATACATTTTGTATTATAAATTTAATTTTACAGATATAAATACAGTAGAGATGACCATGGAGGAAACTTTACTGCCTGCACGCAGACGTAATATTCTTCATTATGACCTACAAACAAAACGATTTGGAATTCAAGGAATTCTACGCGAATGTATAAAGTCATTCTACATCATTAAAAATTTACCAGGTATACGCATGTCGTTTGATATGAAAATCAATTAAACATTTAAATATGATAGTTTGACGTTTGAATTAGATTAAAGAATGTGATGAAATATATAAACAAAATAAAATATAAAACAAAACTGAAAGTGACGATTAAGTAGACAGGTTCCAAATGACTCTAATAAGTGTGACATTAAACTAAGTAAAATGATATTAAATTTAATATCGCTGCTTAAACAGAACATTTGCATTCATTCTCTACACTTTTTGTAAAATCAATTGTTTTGTCAATTACAGAAGTAAGACGAAGATACATACAAATCTTTTCTGCTGTAATGATCAATATCTCCAAGCGTCTAAATACATCTGATTATACAAACGCTATGGCGGAATATTTTATTGAACAACCGAACTTACAGAAGCTGCTGATTGAAGTAGAGAACACTGCTGAGGACAATTATAAGTTCTTCATAGAAATGGTGATCAACTGTACCAAAATAATTGAACAATTTATGTCTGGTATGTTAACACTTTATCAGAGTGCACTAAAGACAGGCATGATTAGATATATTTTAAAACAGTTTGCTTTTGTATCATTACCCTCGAAGGATCTCTCCCTACAGGAATTTGTGAATCATTGATAATCCTTAATGCCAGCTTCTTCTTTTTTATTGTAGGAAATGGTCAAGTATTTTATGAGCACTGTTTACAGGCTGCGGAAAGGTATGGCAAGGACGAGGATAAGGCAGCGATCAACATTGCTGTTGGAAGTTTATACACAAATATTACGGTAATTTGAACACAAATATATACAAGCAGTTGAATAATTTGTTTCTGTTTTTACAAAATTTCATATTTCAAGGTTAATTTACTGTATACATGTGCATCTCTACCAAAGTCATGTATGTGTGCAAACAAAAGAATGAACATATGATAAATTTGGTATTTACATGATAGAAATGATTAAGTATATTAAAAGAAACAGCTCACAAACATTTTGAATATGACATAATTAAAATATGCCCTAGGGAAATTTACTCGGCGGAAAATCACACTACAAAGCGGCATTGGACATTCTAGAACATCGAGGTGAAAGATCATTACTCCTTGCAACAACTTATCAAAGGATAGGTTGGAACACACACCTTCAAGGAAAAAACACTAATGCTATAAGGTATACATGTATAAGTGATTAAAATATTTTTAACGGTGACTTTGAGAACGCATATCTGCGTGTAGGACTTCAAGTTGTTTACGTTTTTTATGAATGTAATGTAAGAGTTAAAACATGTTCTCTGCTAATTATACATTTTATGCATTAGTTACTTCGTTCTTGCGACTTTTCATTTTAGGCAAACATTTCTAATCTCTAAACAAATAAATATCTAGCAATGGCTTTAATGCACCTTATCACTCGTAAGCAAATTAATCAGAAGTACATTATTGCTATCATTTTAGATATTTCAAGAAATCATTGGCAATAACTATGATATCGGGGGAAAAGTTCAAAGTAATTGCTGTACAATCATTAAACAGTATGGGTGTATCTTATACGTTTTTAGGTTTGTGTTTTCACATTTATTTTCATATGAAATCAATTAACTAGTAACTAATTTAAGTTGCAGCTGTAAATGCTTCAGTTACGTGCATGACAATGAACTGTGAAATGCTCGTGATGTGATTTATCATTAAAAATGTATTTTTTTTCTCAAACAGCCCGTTAATATGATTTGAATGACTATGTAAATTTAGAAGTTTCCATTTGACAACTTCTTTTTCTTCCTTAAAGATATTTTCCTTTCTATCATTTCATAAAAAGAATCCGTCTTTTCAGGGAAATTCAAAAAAGCAGAAAAGTACCACTTTCAATCATTGAAGCGGTGCCGAATGTTCCTTGGTGAGAGTCATCCAGGAATAGCTGCTTGTTATAACAACATTGGGGAAATGTATGATTTAAAAGGTGACACTGAAAAGGCAATGGAATACTATAAAAGAGGACTTGATATGAAACTACAATGCAATGCTCCTGTTCTATCGACGGTTCTCTCCTTGTGCAGCACAGCTAAAATGATGATCTCTTTAAGTCAATTCAAAGAGGCTCATTCACTTCTAGATGATGGGAATGAAAAGTTGAAGAAAGAAAAGCTCCCCCCGAAAGAAGCCGAAGCGTGCATATGCCACACTAAAGGTTTGGTCTATAAAGAAGAAGGTCGTTATAAGGACGCAAAGGAAATGTTCCGGAAAGCAGTAGATATTAGACAGAACATTGCACCAAATAATATCCAGTATATTGAGAGTTTATCGCATTTGGCAGACATATATAAGATACAAGGCTATTTACCAAGTAGTTTGAAATATTGTGAAAAGGTTTTACAACTTAAGGAACAAGTAATAACTTCAACGCCCCACACGTTGGTTATTGCCGATACTTTCGATCGAATGGCTGACATGTACAAGAAACAAGATAATACGCATAGATACGTTGACACCCTAGAGGAATTAGAATCAGAACTTCTTCGTTTAGAGCGTGTTTTCCTTTCTCATCAAAATGACAGAGATTTGTATAAAATACGGAATAGACTTAGAGATTTAGATGCCTGTTTTAAAGTGGTTCATTGTGGCATATATACAAGGGAATAAGATTGTTTAATAAAAAATAGTTAAATGCAGAGTTACTCAATCCAATAGCTAAATATCTGTTTTTGTACTCATGTGTAAAGTTCCTTTTTGAAATAATGCATAAATAGACAATTGAATTCACCTTCCCGTATTAAAATTGAAAAATAGCCTTTACCTCACCATAGTTTGACTTAAATATGAACCACATTATGAGCATTTATCATTTTGCTATAATGTATATAACTACTGCTTTTGATCATAGAAATACATGAAGGGTTCACACCCAAGCAGTTTTCTATGTGTTTATTTTTGGTAACTTTCAAAGCATAATTTATACTTTATTTCTTATACCATATTCTAAAGTTACATTTACCAGCAATGATAGAACTAAAGCCTTGACATTATTTCCTTACTAATACGATACACGGACACGAGGGATGGAGTTCTTATAATAACTTGTAAAGGAGTTCTTGTGATAACTGTCACGGAGTTCGTTGGAAAATGTTTGTATATACTGCATAAATACTCGTCAAAAATGGTACTTTTCATCTTAAAAAAATGAGTTTTAAGTGCTTAATTAATCTTTAATGATTAAGCTTGTCTTACATATTGCATTATGTGTCAAAAACTAATTCATAGTCCATTTTTCATCGCCTCTTGCTTAAAATCTGGTAGTTTTGAGTAAAATTTCCAAATTATTTGCCATTTCGCGAGTATTTTCCTTTTTATTTTAAGTCTAAATCCTTGCCATACATAAGTACCTAATTATAATGCAAAATTGCAAACATAAAGCCCCGACTAACAAATCTATACCCGATTTTTCAAATGTCCCGGAATTCTTGTGAAAACTCAAAGTATGTTCTGGAGTTTACGGAAATATAAGAAATATTTTGTCTATGCAAACGAAATAGGGTTACTCCTACATTTTCAAATTTTACTAACAGCTATCAATTGGGTTCGACAATATATGAAAATGCAAATTAAAATGAAAATAAAAGAAATTATTCGACACTTTTGAGATCGGGTATACGGTTACATTGTTTTTTTTCTTTGGTTCAATTGACACATTTAAACATTATTTACAAGCTTGGTAAATGTACATTTCCACTTATACAATGTTTATATTGCACTGTCGTTGTCTTCATGAAAATGCTTTTCGTAGCATGTTGGGCAATTTGTTTGTTCGAATATGCAATAAAAATGTTATGATTCGGAAGAGTTTCAATGTATTTGGCATAAGACCTTGAGTATATGAACACTTCAGCTAAGCATTCTAAACACGTTGACAAGTTTTATGTGGTGGCATGCCATTTTCCGGCATTAATTTCTTTGATATTGAAAACATTCCTTGAGACTTTTAGACAAGATATTTTATGTTTCTTTCGCTTGTGTAAGTTTGCTGTGTGCCGACATTCTTGAGATAGGTAACACTTCTCGTGGAAATTTCGTATTTTGTATCTGAAGTTTTCTAGAAGACATTCTCCTCAGATGAGCTGGAAACCGATAAACAGATAAACTTTGCCTTTTCTGTAATGTGTTCTTCATAACTGCTGTGAAAATGCGGCATTATCCTGCCCGAATTTCTATAATAAAATAACACAACAACAACAACAACAACTACATTGCAAGTATGCGAGAAATTGCAACAAACATTCAATTTGTAGGAAATTCACAATATTTTAGATAATTGTAGGTTGTTTTTGTGTTAGTTGCATAGGGATGAATTAATAACCATCATTTCGATATACTGTCGTAGAACTTTATGTTCTCTGAAAATTACAAGTTTTCAGCAAGATTTGTTTGATTCATTTACAAGCAACGTTACTGTCACTAAGCTAAATCTGCTAATTGTGTTGATTCGTAACCTACTAAGTTAGGCTATGCTTTTGACCTACATAGCACGAGTTGTTCAGGAAATGACTGCTTCAACTGTATTATTTCTATGAGAATGAATAAAGTTTTTATATGCATTTGAATAAATTATGATTTTCAGTCTATAACAGAATAATAACCTGGTATATTCTTGATCGTGTAGAATGTTTTAATAGACTCTCGAAGTATACCCTGTATGTTAAACATTCTCGTGTTGGAGTCATAATTCAGTATATGTCGTCTCCGTATTGGAATAAGTGTTTGATCTTTCACCGTTGCAATTGATTGGGAATCTGAAGAACAATATATTTTGTATATTTCGCATCAGAAATAATATTAAATAAATATTAACTTGATTGTTTGATGTATCATCGTTTCATTCTTTTTAAAATAAAAATTCTTATAAATACTTCCAAAATAATTGCTGGGTCCGTTACTTTTGCTTAATGTTAAAAAGCGATCTTGAATACTTAGTATTCCCTTGGCTTGTTCTGCGTTAAACGATCCAGGAATATATTCGAATATAGTCAGTCGTCTCTTGTATACAGTATCTAAGCGGTCAATGAACTTTTTACACACGTCAGCTGTAAAAATGAATACCATGTTTGATCTTTGTTTTCAATATTAACTAGCCTTATAACCATACATCTCATAGGCAAAACAAAACTATATGAATTAAATGTAGAATCTTTTTAAGCTCAGTAAATATATTAACATAACCCGTAAATCTGCATCATTATAAAGTGCTAAATACATATTTTAAGTACCTTGACAACATATGACCGATTAGGTTAACATGTGTCACAAATGTTTTGTATTGTAATGTGGGGTACATTAGAATTTCAAAAGACTAAAAAGCAGTTATTACCGACTCTATCTTCCTCCGGGTAAAACTTCCGACTCAGGGCTTTCAGTCTACAAGTGAGCAAGAACTTGACAATGTCATTTGGTGTTGTCATGCCACTGTCCTCCGTTAGCTCAGATCCGACCATTAGAATTAGTAGAATCATCTTTTCACATAAATCCGCAATATCGTCCTCGTAATTTCCTACGTTCTACTCCTTTAATGACAATTTTACGTAACTGGCGCGTCTCACTTTGGTTTAGACTGCAGTAGACCTTTTTAAGCTGTGCAAATTGTACACGTGTTGTAGATGTAATGAAAATTTTCACATTAGAGCATTGACGAACCACACTTGTACACAATGAAAAGAGGAAGTCTGGAATATCAGTACCCTTTAAGTCTTGACAATCTTCGGTGATATCAAAGAAAATAATGAAACGTTTTTTACCGGCTGTTTTTATACTGTCACAAATATGATAAATCCACCTGCTGGACTGTGCTGCTTGTAACTCCGGTTCAATGCCATAACTCGCACATATCCTCGAGTACAATGAGTTTGTTTCAGATATCAACCTCATATCTATGTAAATACGAACAAAGCTACCTGTCGACTTTGTCCTTTTTAAAAACTCTGTCTAGTCTGGATTTTTCAACCGATCTCAGTCCAAAAATGCCAAATATTTTGTGCTTCTGCCATGCTGTCTTTAACACATTCAAATCATTTTCTCTTCCCACAAATTCTGCTTCAATATCAATTTCGTCATCAAAGTTATTCTCAAACATTTCCCGGGATATTCCATTATAAGAACATCATATGAACAGTTTACTGTGAATGTCTGCCATGTTTCAACTCTTCATATGTTAAAGGTATGTTGTGGACACATTTATATAAACTATTCAACCGAACACGAACTTAGGTTTTCTTAGAGTAGTTAAATACACCTTACCTACACACTTTCCTTTCGGTATATCCAGCTCACGTGCTTATTAATAAATATAACATTGCCATTGATTTAACAGGTAAATGGTAAAATGTAACAGATGAATAAAAGAACAAATGATCATATAACTATCGGTAGATCTATATAACATTTCACATTACACGCTAGACGGTTCATGTATAAAGTACGTGTACAGCGTAATGAAAAATAATCATTTTATTTGCTACAGTGTTACTCACTATCTACTTAAAACACCACTGACCTGCATGTGCGAGTATGATTTAAAGGCTAATTAATATAACAATAAGGTAAAAGCATTTAAATACGAATAGATAAAAAAAACTTTATTTAGCATATGATGCAAATTTAATAAAAAGTACTTTGTTTGCTAGTTTTGAAAAAAATATATCTCCGTTGCGCCAATACATGTTTGCCAAAAGGAGATTTGAGCGGTATTACAACAATACAATGCTTATAATCCATCGGCGCAACGGAGTTTATGAAAGGTATAACAAAATACAATAAATGTTTATAATAAAAAAATACTTAAAGCTGATTCTGAAATTTCAACATATGACTTTATTTAGCATATGCTAATGCAAATTCAATAAAAAGTACTTTGTTTGCTAGTTTTGAAAAAAAAAAATCTCAGTTGCGCCAATGATTTTTTGCGCAACGGAGATATAAGCGGTATTACAACAATATAACGCTTATAATATAGAAACTATTGTTTTTAGTATTATTTTATTTAACACATACTAATTTAAATTTTAATAAATGCATTGCTTATCGTATTTTATTGCCATATTTTTTAAATTTTGCACTCCGTTGCGCCCGTTGCGTTCGTTGCGCCAAAATATCTCCGTTGCGTATTTTAGTGGTACCGAAAAAATTTAGCATTTAAGATACATGCGTCTGTTCAAAATGATCAATGCGCGAAGTTCAAAATACTTGATAAATATGTCATACCAGTAAAAACAAAATACCCTTAGTTTAGTTTAAACATATTTATTCTCAGAATATGTACATAATAACATTTGAAATATATACACATACAAAATTTGACAATATTCAAAGAAGAGGATTAGAACGAAAGACTAGGTCTTATAGAATTCTTCTCCTTTTAGTTGTTAAATATTTCGGTGTCGAACTGGTGATGTAAAATTTTCTGAGAAAAATATATATTACCATACGTATAATAGAAACAAATATATATGGAGTCTGAAAGAAGTAGTAATTCAAAAGAGAAATCAAAGTGCTGCAGCACTGAATGCGACGGACATGCAACCGGAGAAACATTAAGGCTTCTTTTAGAAAAAAAAAACAAAAACAAAAACAAAACACAAAATATATAACAGAGAAAATTTGTTCCATACAAGTTCGAGATTTGTAGAGCAATATATTTTGTGTCCCAAATTGATATAATTCAGATTTTCGATTTCAAGCACTTAAATACAGAATGAAATTTATGCCTAAAAACTCTGGTAAAACTTGTAAATCAGTGTCCTTATCGATTTATTCTAAGAAATGATATGTAAATAGAAAAAAAAACTATCAACGAAATATTTCTAGAATAAATCCAGGCAAATAAACTTCAAACGTAATACATTATACATTTGAGAATGCTATTTAGAATTGCTTCGTGTTATATCATAGTGGGCATACAGACAATAAAATATAAGTCATTTGTATTTTCATTTCTCTTGGATATGTCTCATTAAAAAAAAAATTGGTTAAAATCATCAGCAATTAATAGTGTATTTCTTAGATTTTTTTTATTTACAAGGTAAAGATGTAGAGGCCAGAGCACATCGTTTTTATTTTAATTTAAATGTCACTTAAGCACTACAGTGTTTAGTTGTCCTTTTCAACTTCACACTAAATTCCATTTTCAACTAGTTTGCCTCTTACAATTGTATAGCATTTCTAAAAGTATTGCATTACAATCCGCTGGTTTATTAATTACATGTTTAATGTGTACTTCCTAATCGCCTGTCCAAAAATCAGAACAGGTGAAGCAGAATCTATTTTTAGAATAGCGAAGGTTAACTCATATCATGACCTAGTAAAATATGTAAACAAACCACAAGAATCGGAAGTAGAACTGATATTATAACTTCCTTACCATGAAAGACTGCATGGCGGTAAAGTGTCTTACATGCATTTTCAAAAATAGATATTTATACTAACCATTGTACTGTATCTAATATATTAATAACTGCTGAATATTCAGCTAAACCCGCGGTATGAGTCACGAAAATAGCTCTTCTTTTATTAATGCGCGAGTTATCCTAGAGTCACGAAAAACTTTTGATTTGTTAATAATAATGTTTTGTATAATGTAGAAATATTTATTTCCTACTAATAATGTCTTGGAACTCAGAGGTTACACCTTTATTGTAGTATAATTTGCTGTCCTACTTTTTCGACAGCGGTAAATCGTTTCAGCAGTAATTTGCATATTGCGCAATAATACTACGGGACTACAACGTTTTTATCAATAATATACGTTCATATATTAACTTGGATAACTTAATTTGAAATTGAAAAGGCTTAATATGGAAGACATTAAGATATCCAGACAAAGTATGGGAGTTTTGAAGGATCAAATTCATGTACTATTTCTTGGGCTGTTAATTGGTTTAGGACGCATTGCGCGATAGTAGCCAACGAAATCCCATGTGTAGATGACTTAGCTCTGAACGCGCCTGAGGGCGCGTCCGTCGCAAAAAGGAAAGGAGAGTCTCATAATTATTTATTATGTGTTAAATCGTTAAAGGAATATTTTAGTTTTTGCTATAAAAGACTGCACGTTAGAGAATATTGTTGAATTATCATCATCTGATAGGCCAGGGTTTCCGAAGAGAAGAATATCAAGATTGATATCAAAAGCTTGAATATTAATAAATAATTCATTTCGGTACAAGTTGTAGCGATAACATTCAAAGAAGAAGTGATAGTTGGTTTCGACTTGACCACATTCACATAAAGGTGAGGGTGATGTTTCTTAGAAAAAGATGATAATTTAAAGAACTGCATTTTGTGCGAAGACGTGTATGAACCTGTAATTTTCTGTTACCAGAATAGTTGTATTTAGGTGTGCGTTTCCTGTTACGTGTTAAGAATTTCTTGAATGATGAAAGTGTTGGTAAGTTCCGAACTTCGGTTGGTAAGTTGTTCCAATCGCGTATAGTAGAGGGAAGAAAGGAGTTGTAGTATAAAGAAGTTCGCGCATATATTCCAGCAGTATTATCAGAGTTACGTAAATTATACCTTGTATTAGTTTGATAAGGAATTGAGGAAGAGAGAAAGTCGGGAGTCAAATTGTTATGCATTTTATAAAACAGAATTAATCGGTGATTATACCGTCTTTGTTCTTATGTTTCCCAATTAAGTTCTTGAATTAGGTATTCGATAGAAACTAATCTTGTCGCACCTGAAGCAATCCTAGCACATTCATTCTGAATCTTATCTAAGCTTTCGAGTTCATATTGAAAAGCATTTCCCCAAATGACGTCTGCGTATTCAAGAATAGGACGAATGAATGAAGTGTAAATTATCTCTTAATATACCCTTAACATATGACCTACGATTTATTATTTAGAATTTTTCCATTCTGTGTTTAATATGCTATTGTACGAGTCGTACACATTTATTTCTTGTAACATAAGCATTTGAGATTACGATCCTATATTGCTATTCAAACTAGCTCTAGTTTGAAAAAATGTCCGTTTATTAATAGTAAAATAATGATCATCTATCTTGACAAGAATTGATTTATGTGATCAAAACTATATACAGAAAAATAAAAGATTATGTTCTATGCTGAATATTTTATGCCCAGAGTGTCTTCTCAAGCAAGCTCTCAAATTATCTAAGTCTTATTTATAGGTTAGTGCTTGTTATTCAGCATTTATTAACGACATTAAATCTCTCAAGAACGGCGTAGCTTACATTGTCGCTTAAAACATACATGTGCCCATCAAAAGTCTGGAGACAAGTCAATAAAAACAAGTTTTCTTGGCAAAATGCCCAATTTAATTCATTCTGAATGTATAATGATACATAATAATTCATTCATGTCACATATGAACACAAAAAACAATGCACAACTTAGATTAAAAGTCTAAAATGCCAAATTTTGTCTCATTTACCTAATAGCACAAAAACCAACAAACAGCAGTACAGAAAAGATCACACAGTAAGTGCTTAGTGTGTCCGCCTCAAGCTGCCAAAACGGCTTGAATTCTTCTAGGTATACTCTTAACTAATGTTCTACATCTATTAACTGTCAACTCATACCAGGAATCACAATCATTGACAGTTCTCTCAGATTACCATGATGCTTGTTCCCGAACTTCATTTTGATGTCATGCCACACGTTTTCGATAGGGTTGAGGTCTGGAGAATATGGTGGCCAGTTCTCCAAGCACCTAATGCTCTTCTGGGAGTGCCATTCTTTCACTACCTTTGCCCGGTGGCACGGAACACCATCATCTTGGTACCAGAACTCACTTCCATACCCTAGCAGATGAGGCGAGGGTATGGCACAATTGCTCAAAATGTCAATATAACCTTTGGAATTCAAGTTTCCATGCACGACCTCCAGAATTCCAGGTCCCTGGAAGCTCATGGCACCCCGTACCATGATTCCACCACCTTGAAATTTCACGGTTGACAAAACACATTCGTCCAAAAGAGCTTCACCTGGACGTTGTCTGGAACATGTTGACCTTGCTCTCATCGGTGAACAAAACAGTGGACCAATCCACCCATGCCCAGCCAGAATGTGCTCTAGCAAAAGCCAATGCTTCTGTCTATGATCATTGGTCAGTAGTGGCTTCTTAATGGCTTGATGACACTCTAATCCAACTTGCTAAAGTCTGCGACAAACTGTGGAATGTGAAGCATTAACTCAATCAATTTCCATGACCTCTTGAGCAATGGAACAACGAGTCTCCTGTCTTGTAAAGATTGCCTGATAAGCAAGGGGAGCGTCTCTTAGTGTAGAGACCTTTGGGCGGCCCAATCTAGGTCGATCATTGGTGACTTCAAGTAGCCTCAAATCGATCCAGGATCTTGTGAACAGTGGCTCTGGAAGAAGGAAATTGAAGTTAACCACAAAAGAAACATCCAAGGCTGATATTGTTCTTGCAAAAGAATTTTAAAGTATTCAGCAAGTGAGAAAAATCATCAATTTAAGTAACCAACCTTCCTATTCCCAGAATCTTGGCAATTTCTGAAGCAGCCACTCCTTGACTTCTCGGGGTTTTACAGCGCACTCTGTCTTCAAACGGAACCATTGTATTGTAGTGAAACATTCACTAGACTGACCATGGAAGTTATGTTGATATTTGGACAGAAATTTTTTATGGATTATTAAAGGTTTTTGAAGTGATCGAAAACACTAGTTAAGTTTAGTTTTCTCTAAAAAATATGTAAAACTGTAAGTTTGTCATATAAATATGAAAATCTTATGACTTTCTTAACATTTTTTTATGCCAAAAGATAATGAATGGAGGTAATATTATATTTCAAACAATAAAACTGCATTTGCTGGACAGATTTTGCCACGATTACCCAAAAATTAGTGAAATGTTATGTGTCTCCAGACTTTTGATGGGCACATGTACATGTAGTTTGAATCTTTAAATATACCGAACAAGTGAGACACGCTAAATAATCCATCGGGATAGTATTTAAATCATAATTTAGTACCGAATAAATGAATACAATGTAACATAGAAGGTGGAAAATGAAACAATCTCATTATGTCAACCATTGGATTGATCTGCTGTTCATAAAACAACAGAACCTGCTAAAATTGATTCTTGTAATTTATCTCAGAGTTTCTGACACCATCAAGCAATCATCAGACTCGTGATTTTTTGTTGGATTTAAAGACACGCCGACAATTTGAAAATCCATATGGCAATTTTACAGCATTACTGGTGGGAAAAGAGCTCAGGTGTCCCTCCATTCATTATTTCAGGCACAAGTGGACACTTGAGTTAAACCATTAAGGTAATTTTAACCTAGCTTGATAGCTTCCTCACATGAAACATTCCAAAGTCCCTGGTTTGACATCGAACCTGTAAAAATCTTTACAACTATATTATAATATACATGTATAAATAATAGTGTTATCTTTCCTGCTGAAATGGTTGTTCAGTGTTCATTGTGTGTTGTCCCCTTGTATTAACATGCCTATATAGCATGTATGCATCACTCTGTTTATTAAGCTGGGTGTCTTACATTAGTCCCATGAGTCCTTTGATAGGGTAATTTTGGGGCTGCGTTTAGTGAATGTCGCTTTACATTGTTGATCTTTCCTTTCATACCTTTATCATGTATCAAAAGATATCATTTTTATTTTCAATTTATGGTAAACAATTACCATTAGGTAATACCATTGCTTTAATACACACACATTTTAGACTAACTCAAATAAGTTAAAAACGATATATATCATTTCTAAAGATAAAAACAATTTAAGAAGAAGGTATTTTTAACATTCATATTTTTTCAAATTCTGAATACATCATGAATCAATTAAATTTCAAGATTTTATTCATACTCACTGATCTTATATTGATGCATAATGACAAAATATTATTTAATCATAATAATATCTAAGCTTTGCTTTATTGAAAAAACAATTTTCAATATATAATTAAGGCGTAGGATTTCTTTTCAACTTTCTTACTGTACAGTTTCAAATATTATATAAAACACTGTGGTATTTTTGTTATGTTTCCTGTGATATTGCACAGTATTTCTTTTTACATCAAACGTATATAATTTGATATTAAAATATAAAGCATATTCTTTATTTAAGACCCCGTGTAAAGCAACCCCTACGTACCGGCGCTTTTGTTCTATTGGATATCTTTTAATTCAATTCAAAAACGTTTATTTTATGTTTGTTTGATGGTTTTTGCACATGTTAGTATCAATTTCAGCAAAAAATTCACCACTGGAGTACTGCACAAATCATATATCATGGGAAGATGCATTTATGTAATCGTGTGCACAGACCTGTATCTTAAATATAAATAGTAGCTGTGTAATAAGATCTTATATTTCAATGCTAAATAAAATATTTATTTGAATGTTTAAAATGGCAGGACAAAATAACTTAACGAACCTGTTAATGTAAATGATAATTTATCTCTAAACGATGATATTCGTGAACAAAATAATATTGAAATGGACTTTGTTGGCAGGGAAAATGACCTTGAAAAGTTACATAAGGAGTCAGAAGTTTGTAGGATAGTTGGTATATTTGGAATCAAAGCTGTCGGCAAATCAAGGCTTGTGGAAGAATATTTGAAGAGATTTAAACCAGACGGAGTCAAAGTAATACATATAGACATAAAGTTGATGCCGGATATAGTGTCGTTGTATAGAAACATCTGCACAGCCTTGGAACTAGACTTTGATCAAGAGTCGACTGGATCTGACCAATGGATTCATAATATCGAGCTATTTCTCAATTCTGTACCAGGAAACCAGTTTCTGTTCTTCTTTGACAATACAGAGGACTATCAGGATACTGAAAATCTAAATATTTCTTCTTCATTTTTGAAATTATGCACCACAATGATAGAGAAATGCAGAAACGTTCAGATTTTCATCACTTCAACTACTCAAGTTCAATTTTCTAAGCTTGGAAGAGTTAATTACAGTCATGAACTGCTACCTTTGAATGAAACAGAAGCTAGACAGCTACTGGAAAACGTGACTCCGAAGATTGATCTAGGAGACTATGAGAGTGCACTGATAACGCTTAGTGAAGGATTGCCACTACTGATCCTTATGATCGGATCAGAGTTAACAGAAGACGCAGGGATGATAACTCCGAAAGATATGGTCGATCTTTTACTCACTTGTAGACTCAGAGCATTGAGTAGAGAATTTTACCCAGCGGAAGATAGAGTCGGTAAAGTTTTCTAAGCATATCAAAGTTCAAAGTGTTCAAATGCATCTTAGTTCAATATAATTGTCATTTTTAATAGCATTTATGTAATTTTTATGATGTTTTTGCTATATCTATTAAATACCAAGCGCATTCACTTTAATTTAATCACAAAAAAACAACAACATTTGAATGTTCATTTGTACACATTTTATTCAATTGTATTTTACTTTTTGGTTTGGTTTTAAATCACACAGAAACTGTAATTAATGGCGACTATAGAACTCAACATTTGGGGTCAATACCTAAGATTCCTCCATACTTGAGGTTAAAGCCTCTTGACATGTATGACTCAAAGTCCATTGCAAGGTAATTGAAGTCATTTACCTTAACCACTCACACATCGACACCCCTGGTTATATAGATATTTAATGTTCTTGATTTCTAACGTTATCGTAACATCACATTAATGTTAAATTATTTTACATGTATATTTAAACTCTTTTTCTGTTATAAAATGCGATGGTTGGATATATTACAAAAGGAATGTTCATATATTATGGCGTTTATATTTTCCTTTCTGAGTTGACATTGTTGTTATCTACCATACCAAACATATCAGGGTCCGATGTTGCAAATGAATTCTGATCTCAGGTACTTGACTAGTAAAAAACGTCACAGAAAGTACACTGACCAATGAAAATCCTGAGATTTAAGATAGAATACAGAAAAATGTTTTATAACCTCGAGGCCCGGTACTTGTTATTACTATTGGGTCTCAAAAATATAAAAGCTAATTAAATAAAATCGTAAGCGAAATATCAAACATGCTTGAGAATTTCTTTGTAGGTATTACTTTTTTGACAAAAGAGTCCAGATAAAATGAAATTCAAACGGTTGTAACAAACGCAATTTGCATGATTTATCGGGTCTGTAAAATAACTTGTTTTTGTTACATATTTTTCCAAGTCTGTCAATATAAATCATGAATGTGCTCTTCAAAACGGTGTGAAATAGAAATGAACTGGTCTTAAATAAAAAATACTTTCACAAATTATATCATCTTGGTATACTTTTCATAAATATTTTTTCTTTCCTGTGAATTTAATAGAAATTGTAGTATTCTTAGATAGGCGTATACATAATGTTATGTCCTGAAAAAAAAGAATTACATTGTGCTATAGAAACTGATAACGTGGCGCCAATCATTCAAATGTTAATACTTGTCGCAGTTTTAATAGGCACAATTTAGTGATCAAATGTCATGTTACTTTTTGTCATTTTGAATATTGACTTGCATTAGTTGTTTGATCCAGTAAAACACATAAATAAGTAATAACAAAAATGTTTAAGAGATTTAAGAAAATAATTTTCTTCAGTTTCAATAATTATTTTTATTAAAGCGTTGTAGAAAACATTATATTATAGAAACATTGAACACGTTTAAAATATAACGTTGATACATTTTGAACTTAAGAATAAAATGATAAATGTTTATGCTTGCAGGAGATGTCTACAGGAAGTTTCTTGATCGACTTGACGAAGTGTATAAGAATCATCTCACAGTTTTAGATTACATCCCAGGAACATTTAGTGCTGAACAGGCACAACATATACTTGGTAAGATTCAATACAAGGACTTTAAATTGATAATTTGAAAAATTACTTCTTTGTGTATATAAACTCACTAAAATTACTTTTTTTATAAATATTGTTTTATATTGTTTTCATCTTAAAGAAAATTTGCAATAGCTTTTCATTCGATGAAAAATATTGATTTGCTTAAAATAAAATATTGATTTGCTTAAAATAATTGTGTCAAAGATAAATAATTGGTTTTTAGAACTATAAGTTTTCAATGTATTACATATCTAACATTTTCTCATTTTGTGGAGTTTTGTAATATCTCATTTATTTTCAAAAAGTCTCATGGCAAATATGTAGTTTAGACATATTTATTACTTATTATTTAAAAGTCTTTCATTATGTAATTTTATGGCATAATGCATTTGAGACAAAAGAATCGTAAATAAGCAGATATCTCGGAAGCAATAGAAACAGAACTAAATGAGCCAGACAAAAAACTCTGTTTTACTGCACGTGCTAATGATAGAATTATTTAAACAACACCGGAATTCTGAAGAACAAGATTTTTCAGAACAATTTAAAGCATTCTGTTCATGTATTTTCATAAGCTTATATTATCAACATAATTTCACAGATATAAATACAGTGGTGATGACCATGGAGGAAACTTTACTGCCTGCACGCAGACGTCATATTCTTCATTATGACCTACATACAAAACGATTTGGAATTCAAGGAATTCTACGCGAATGTATAAAGTCATTCTACATCATTAAAAATTTACCAGGTATACGCATGTCGTTTTATATGAAAATTAATTCAACATATTTAAATATAATAGTTTGACATTTGAATACGATTAAAGAACATGATTAAATATATAAATAAAATAAAATATTAAACAAAACAGAAAGTGACGATTAAGTAGACATATTCCAAATGACTCTAATAAGTGTGACATAAAACTAAGTAAAATGAAATTAAATTTAATATCGCTGGCTTAGACAGAACATTTGCATTCATTCTCTACACTTTTTGTAAAATCAATTATTTTGTAAATTACAGAAGTAAGACGAAGATACATAGAAATCTTTTCTGCTGTAATGGTCAATATTTCCAAGCGTCTTAAAACATCTGAATATACAAACGCTATGGCTGAATATTTTATTGAACAACCGAACTTACAGAAGCTGATGATTGAAATAGAGAACACTGCTCAGGACAACTATAAGTTCTTCATAGAAATGGTCACTAACTGTACCGGAATGATCGAACATTTTATGTCAGGTATGTAAACACGTAATCAGGGTACACTCAAGACAGGCATGATTAGATATATTTTAAAACGGTTTGCTTTTGTTTCATTACCCCGACAGGAATTTGTGAATCATTGATAATCCTTAATGACAGCTGCTTCTTTTTTATTGTAGGAAATGGTCAAGTATTTTATAAGCACTGTTTACAGGCTGCGGAAAGGTATGGCCAGGACGAGGATAAAGCAGCGGTCAACATTGCTGTTGGAAGTTTATACACAAATACTACGGTAATTTGTACACAGAAATATATACAAGCATTTGAATAATTTGTTTCTCTTTTTACATAATTTCATATATCAAGGTAATTTCACTGTATACATGTGCATCTCAACCAAAGTCATGCATTTGTGCACACAAAAGTTATTAAATGTCCATGAAAAATATGTTATTTACATGAAAGAAATGGTAAAGTATATAAAACGAAACAGCTCACAAACATTCTGAATATGACATAATTAAAATGTGCTCTAGGGAAATTTACTCGGCGGTGAAGCACACTACAAAGCGGCAGTGGACATTCTAGAACCTCGAGGTGAAAGATCATTACTCCTTCCAACAGCTTATCAAAGGATAGGTTGGAACACACACCTTCAAGGACAAAACACTGATGCTATAGGGTATACATGTATAAGTGCTTTAAACATTTTAACGGTGACTTTAAGGACGCATATCTGTGTGTAAGACTTCAAGTTGTTTACGTTTTTAATGAAGCAATGATGTATTGTTCACATGAAAATATATTAAAGTAAGAGATAAAAAAATATGTTCTCTGCTAATTATACATTTTGTGCATTAGTTACTTTCTTCTTGCATTTTAGGCAAACATTTCTTATCTCTAAACAAATAAATATCTAGCAGGGCTTTAATGCACTTTATCTCTCGTAAGCAAATTAATCAGAAGTACATTCTTGCTATCATTTAGATATTTCAAGAAATCATTGGCAATAACTGTGATATCGGGGGAAAAGTTCAAAGTAATTGCTGTACAATCATTAAACAGTATGGGTGTATGTTATACGTTTTTAGGTTTGTGTTTTCACATTTATGTTCATATGGAATCAATTTACTAGTAACTAATTTAAGTTGCAGTTGTAAATGCTTCAATTACGAGCATGACAGACATGAACAGTAAAATGCTTGTAACAAATAAAAGAGACGTGATTTATTTATCATTAAAAAAATTCTCAAACAACCTGTTAATATGTTTTGAATGACTATGTAAATTTAGAAGTTTCCTTTTTTCAAGTTTCCATTTGAAAACTTTTTTTCCTCCTGAAAGATATTTTTCTTTCTATCATTTCATTTGAATAAAAATAATCCGTCTTTTCAGGGAAATTCAAAGAAGCAGAAAAGTACCACTTTCAATCATTGAAGCGGTGCCGTATGTTCCTTGGTGAGAGTCATCCAGGAATAGCTGCTTGTTATAACAACATTGGTGAAATGTATGATTTAAAAGGTGACTCCGAAAAAGCAATGGAATACTATAAAAGAGGACTTGATATGAAACTACAATGCAATGCTCCTGTTTTATCGACTGTTCTCTCCTTATGCAGTACAGCTAAAATGATGATCCCTTTAAGACAATTCAAAGAGGCCCATTCACTTCTAGATGATGGGTTTGAAAAGTTGAAGAAAGAAAAGCTCCAACCAAAAGAAGCCGAAGCGTGCGTATGCCACACTAAAGGTTTGGTCTATAAAGAAGAAGGTCGTTTTAATGACGCAAAGGAAATGTTCCGGAAAGCAGTAGAAATTAGACAGAACATTGCACCAAACAATATCCAGTATATTGAGAGTTTATCGCATTTGGCAGACATATATAAGATACAAGGCTATTTACCCAGGGGTTTGAAATATTGTGAAAGGGTTTTACAACTTAAGGAACAAATTATAACTTCAACGCCACACACGTTGGTTATTGCTGATTCTTTCGATCGAATGGCTGACATCTACAATAAACAAGATAATACGCATAGATACATTGAAACCCTAGAGGAATTACAATCAGAACTTCTCCGTTTAGAGCGTGTTTTCCTTTGTCATCAAAATGAAAGAGATTTGTATAAAATACGGTATAGACTTAGAAATTTAGATGCCTGTTTTTAAGTGGTTCATTGTGGTATACATACAAGGGAATAAGTTTGTTTAATGAAAAATAGTTAAATGCAGAGTGACTCAATCCAATAGCTAAAAATCTGTTTTTATACTCATGTGTAAAGTTCCTTTTTGAAATAATGCATAAATAGGCAATTATTGAAAATTGAATAATAGCCTTTATCTCACCATAGTTTGACATAAATATTAACCACATTATGAGCATTTATCATTTTGCTATCATATATATAACTACTGGATTTGATCATAGACAATCATTAAGGGTTTTAGACCAAAGCAGTTTTCTATGTGTTTATTTTTAACAAGTTTCAAAGCATAATTCATACTTTACTACTTATAATATATTCTAAAGTTACATTTACTAGCAATCATAGAACTAAAGCCGTGACATTATTTCCTAACTCATACTATAGTCAATCTAGAATTTGTCATCAGAGAAAAATCATATTTATGGTAGTATAAAACAAAGCGAAACGTAGACAATGTATTTATATAACTAAACTATTTCTTTGAGTGTTTTTTTTCTGTTTGAATTTGGTTTCTTTCGGTAGGCACATATGTGTACGGGATCCTGAACGTTATGGGTAGTCTCGTCATTTTGGGCAAGACTTATAGAATGTCATTTGAAACTCGGTATATTCTTATGTTGAATAAGATATTCACTTGAATTAATGAAACATTTAAAAGCAGTGTTACTGTATTGGGAGGTTGTTCACAGATCTCAAAGAAAAATCTGAGGAATTTAGCTAGAAAGTTTGTTTCAGATACCCTATAGATTATGTTATACTTTGGACGTATATACGCTTCAGAAAAATCCTTTATTTTAAAATGACAAATAAAAATACCACTAATATTTAGCTCTTTCCTGTAAATTTTACAGAAAGTCAAACCGTTCTCGGTCGGACTTCGTCCGAAAAAGACAAACATGTAACGTATCGATTTCGTTTATTGGTCTAAGTTTTCATTTTATTACTAATATTTCATCCAGTTTGCACAATTAAGACTATGCAGTCATATTTTTTAAGTTTCTTTGCAAATTCAAGATGGCGGGATCTAGTCTCGAAAAATCTCACGGAAATGTGAACTTGCGGGATTATTTTATTTTAAGAGTGTTGCGCCATAGTTTTCTTTACATGTAAGTTTAAGCACCATGCTTTTGTTAATAACCTTTTTTTTAAATGTCAAATTAGGAATAGTTATACGTATTCCAAAAGAAAATAAAGAAAACCGCTTTCTAAAAGACCTATTACTTTTTTGGATGTCATATATAAAATTGCATTACGTTCTGTTAAGAAATTGTGAAAATAGAAAAGGTATATTTATATTGATAATAAAAAAAAATAAGATAAATTAGTTTGCAGATGATGCTTCTCAATTTTAAGATGATAAATGATGATAAAGAGCATACCTTAAAAATGTTGTAGATTGACTTTATAGATACTCACTTTTATCAGAATTAAGTGTAAACTATGACAATATTCATCTAAATATGTTTAAATTATCATAAGGTCACCTTTTTTCAAACATCTCGGAATGCTAATTGATTTAAATCAATTTAAAGTATCAAAATGAAAAATGCGACAAATCTTGCGAAAAGAAGGAATTTGTCTCTTTTAATTGTTAAATCAGTTGTACTGCTGGTAAAACCTGAGTTGAAACATTACCAAATCCATCAGAAGAAAATAGATGATGCGTTAATAGAATTCATATGGAATGGAAAACAAAATGTAAAAACAAATCTATTTAAATAAAAAAACTTTATTCTGGTGGAATATTAGAAAGTTAAAAGAAAAGCTTGAAAACAAAATTGCTTAGAAATTGTATTATATGAGGGTTTAGATAATGCCTCAGACTTGTACCAAATCATTTTATGTTTACAAACTCGTAAGATTTTGTAAATGTTATTGTGATAAAATTGGTCACTTAAACTAGGTTCTGGAAAGTTTTCATTAATGCATAGGTATGATATCATGACAAAATGACTAAAGATACATCTATAACATTTTTATTACATATGCTGTTATTTCTAAACCTGTATAAAATAGATCGTGTATTTACAAATGTACTGTATGATAAAGAAATAATTGGAATAAATTATATAGTTCCGCAATAAAGAGTACCATTCAAAGATTCTTATATACAATAGCTACTATATAGAATTGTCCATGGAATTGAAGTAACCGTAGTGTTACCGTGTAAAATAAAAAAGTAGGGTTTTTATGCCATATTGAGGAAAAACATTACATCAAGTATCTTCTGAATGTCGCAATGTCAAGCCTTTAGTGTTTTTTTTTATTTATTTATTTTTATCTTTTTTCAAAAATTATCAACATACTTTGCTTTGGCTCTTTCAAACAGTAACATTATTTTTGCGAGAACAAGAAACAGATAATTTCCAAAAGATATTCTATACTTTGAATATAAGAAATATTTTGTCTATGCAAACGAAATATGGTTACTCCTACTTTCCAAGTTTTACTTACAGTTATCAATTGGGTTGGACAATATATGAAAATGCAAATTAAAATGAAAATAAAAGAAATTATTCGACACGTGTGAGATCGGGTATACGGTTACAATGGTTTTTTTCTTTGGTTCAATTGACACTTTTAAACATTATTTACAAGCTTGGTAAATGTACATTTACACTTATACAATGTTTTTATTGCACTTTCGTTGTCTTCATGTAAATGCTTTTCGTAGCATGTTGGGCAATTTGTTTGTTCGAATATGCAATAAAAATGTTAAGATTCGGAAGAGTTTCAATGTATTTGGCATAAGACCTTGAGTATATGAACCCTTCAGCTAAGCATTCTAAACGCGTTGACAAGTTTTATGTGGTGGCATGCCATTTTCCGGCATTAATTTCTTTGATATTAAAAACATTCCTTGAGACTTTTAGACAAGATATTTTATGTTTCTTTCGCTTGTGTAAGTTTGCTGTGTGCCGACATTCTTGAGATAGGTAACACTTCTCGTGGAAATTTCGTATTTTGTATTTGAAGTTTTCTAGAAGACATTCTCCTCAGATGAGCTGGAAACCGATAAACAGATAAACTTTGCCTTTGCCTTTGTGTTCTTCATAACTGCTGTGAAAATGCGGCATTATCCTGCCCGAATTTCTATAATAAAATAACACAACAACAACAACAACTACATTGCAAGTATGCGAGAAATTGCAACAAACATTCAATTTGTAGGAAATTCACAATATTTAAGATAATTGTAGGTTGTTTTTGTGTTAGTTACATAGGGATGAAATAATAACCATCATTTCGATATACTGTCGTAGAACTTTATGTTCTCTGAAAATTACAACTTTTCAGCAAGATTTGTTTGATTCATTTACAAGCAACGTTACTGTCACTAGGCTAAATCTGCTAATTGTGTTGATTCGTAACCTTCTTAGTTAGGCTATGCTTTTGACCTACATAGCACGAGTTGTTCAGGAAATGACTACTTCAACTGTATTATTTCTATGAGAAGGAATAAATTTTTTATATGCATTTGAATAAATTATGATTTTCAGTCTATAACAGAATAATAACCTGGTATATTCTTGATCGTGTAGAATGTTTTAATAGACTCTCGAAGTATACCCTGTATGTTAAACATTCTCGTGTTGGAGTCATAATTCAGTATATGTCGTCTCCGTATTGGAATAAGTGTTTGATCTTTCACCGTTGCAATTGATTGGGAATCTGAAGAACAATATATTTTGTATATTTCGCATAAGAAATAATATTAAATAAATATTAACTTGATTGTTTGATGTATCATCGTTTCATTCTTTTTAAAATAAAAATTCTTATAAATACTTCCAAAATAATTGCTGGTCCGTTACTTTTGCTTAATGTTAAAAAGCAATCTTGAATACTTAGTATTTCCTTGGCTTGTTCTGCGTTAAACGATCCATGAATATATTCGAGTATGGTCAGTCTTCTCTTGTATACAGTATCTAAGCGGTCAATGAACTTTTTACACACGTCAGCTGTAAAAATGAATACCATGTTTGATCTTTGTTTTCAATATTAATTAGCCTTATAATCATACAGCTCATAGGCAAAACAAAAACTATATGAATTAAATGTAGAATCTTTTTAAGCTCAGTAGATATATTAACATAACCCGTAAATCTGCATCATTATAAAGAGCTAAATACATATCTAAAGTACCTTCACAGCATATTTCAATTATCGTGGCCAATTAGGTTAACATGTGTAACAAATGTTTCGTATTGTAATGTGGGGTATTACATTAGGATTTCAAAAGACTAAAAAGCAGTTATTACCGACTCTATCTTCCTCCGGGTAAAACTCCCGACTCAGGGCTTTCAGTCTACAAGTGAGCAAGAACTGGACCATGTCATTTGGTGTTGTCATGCCGCTGTCCTCCGTTAGCTCAGATCCGACCATTAGAATTAGTAGAGGCATCCCTTCACATAAATCTGCGACATCGTTCTCGTATTTACCAAGTTCTACTCCTTCACTGACATGTTTAAGTAACTGGCGCGTCTCACTTTGGTTAAGAGGCAGTACCTCGTGACTGCAGTAGACTTTTTTAAGCTGTGAGAATTGTACACGTGTTGTAGAAGTAATAAAAATCTTCACATTAGAGCATTGTCGAACCACACTTGTACACAATGAAAAGAAGAAGTCTCGAATATCAGTTCCTTTTAAGTCTTGCCAATCTTCGGTATTGTCAAAGAAAATAATGAAACGTTTTTTACCGGCTGCTTTTATACTGTCACAAATATGATAAATCCATCTGCTGGACTGTGCTGCTTGTAACTCCGGTTCAATGCCATAACTCGCATAAATCTTAGAATACAATGAGTTTGTATCAGATATTAACTTCATATCTATGTAAATATGAACAAAGCTACCTGACTTTGTGCTCTTTAAAAACTCTGTCACCAGTCTGGATTTTCCAACCGCCTTCTGTCCAAAAATGCCAAATATTTTGTGCTTCTTCCATGCTCTCTTTAACACATTTAAATCATTTTTTCTTCCGACAAAATCTGTTTCGATATCGATATCATCATCAAAGTTATTCTCAAATATCTCCCGAGTTACTTCATTGCAAGAACTTTCCATTAACAGCTTTCTGTCAGCCATTTTTCCACACTTATGGACACATGAATATAAAATAATTTACTCGACTGAATAGAAACGCAGATTATCTGTGTAATGATTAAAATACACCTCAGGACTTCTTACCTGCGTAAAATGTTAAATAAAGATCCAGCTCATGTCCTTATCTATAAATAAAAACATCCTCATTGATTTAAAAGATAAATGTTTACAAACCTATATATGTAACAAAAAGAACAAAATGATATTTGTAGTGTTAGAAAGAATATGCACCATGCCCAAGACTTAAGTTTAGTGGTATAGCATCTTATTAGTGTTAATTATCAGATTAAATAAGATTTACAAAATATCGCTGATGTGTATGTTATTTGTTACTTGTTCCGATTATTAAACACAATACAAATCAGTTATCGTGTCTTGAGATATGAAATGATTTAGTATGAATCCACTCAATATCAAATTAAAATGTTTTTTACTGTAAAAGTTTATCATCGAATCTACTCTCCCTATACTTCGGATAAGTCCATTTTATTGTTTATATAAACACGTTTATTTTTTTATCGAACTGTACAGTGTAAGACACTATAAATACTAAGCCTAGATGTTATGATATTAAAATGAAAAGCACTTGCACTGTTTAAATACAGATACGCACGCTTGGGAAATATCCCGATGTTTTCGTAGTTCTAAAGTAATTTTCGCTGCCATTTTAACGTGCATGATTATTTCTAACTTATTTTTCTTGGCATTAATTTGCCTGACGCGTAAAATTTTATTTGTGTCTTGAAACAAAGTCAATCCAGTTTACAATGTAGCTGTTATTCAAATTGCGACATTTTTTTCTTGTTCTAGAGCTAGTAAAGTCTGCTTAAATCTATTGTATTCATGCATTAATTTAATAATCTTCTATTCATTATGATCAAATGGTCCAAAATATATTTAAAGAAATTATTACTTTACTTTGAGAAAAATATTGAGAAAAAAAATAAGTAGTACGCCTAAGTTAAATGTTTATTGTTTTCGAATTTCTAGTGACTTTGATACATTTTTACGTTTGTAACTATTTCAAGTCTAAAAATTCGGTCAGTTTTCATCTTATATTATTGATAAGCAGAGATGACTTGGAACTTCTCAAGTGTTGAGTTGTTTCTATCAGCGAATTATCTGTCTCATTGTAACTACCAAATTATCCAACAATATATAGCTCTTTCATACTGTCAAAAGTTGATTTCCAAGATGATATTCACTAGCAACAGGTATAAGTAGGTCTAATAGTCATTTGTATCTCACTGTTGATTTAGAAATGATGCGGGGTTAGTAGTCGGTCACTTGCAAATACATTCGTTTATAATACCAGATTTATTATCCAGGCATGCCGGTTACATTAATCGATTGACAAGATTTTACCAAAATTGTGTTAGATTCAGCGTAACAACTAACCAACCAAACCAACCTAGCTTGTAAGTGTCGTGTGGGAGCTAAAAATGTTATTCTGTATTTCACTTCAGTGTTGTCTTTTCTGGTCCATCGGGATAATTGAATCCAGCACTTTTAAGTGTTTAAAAATGAGTACTGCTCAAGCTGGTGCTAGGGGACGTAAGGAATGTTGCATTTTTTCATTATCCCTCATAAACAGACTCAATCAAACAGAGTCTGCAATTATCAAGTAATTTTGTTGTGATTAATGCTTCCGAGAGATCACTCTTTCTCCAGATTTGTGTTTATGTTTTATATAGTAAATCAATCATTCACCAACTCTTTTCAAAGGACAAAGTCCACTTACTGAAGCAGATTGTACTACCACTGAGACAGCAAGTGCATTAACTGAACAACAATCTGATTCAACTGAATATGTACAAACTTACGCTTGTATTTTGGTTAATATGAACCTATGCTTATGCATCTCTAAATTGAAAGTGAAATTTCACTATATTAATGTGATTTTATAAATGACTGTTTATTATCAGGATTCCCAAGTAGAATAAATATCTGTTAACATTTGCATCTATCTTGTTAGATGGTACATTGTCTCTCCTTACATTATGACTAGGCATACAAATAAACTTTAAGCTTAAAATGCTCCAAGACATATTAAAAACATATGTACTAATATAATTTAATCATAGTTTAATTATTTCTTGCAGTGCGTTTTTTTCTGTTTTAATGATCCATTATGCATAGCCTAATGTGTATTTTTTTATCAGTCCCTCTGTTCTCTCAGTTACAAGAATCAAACATGATAAACAATTTAAACGAATGTCTAAAGTTCTGTAACTCATGTTAGTTGTCTCAACATTTAAGAAGTCAATTTATTGCAAGTCATGGGAGAAATGTCTATTATAGTACCATAAATCAATTAAAACTCGTTAAAGACAAAAACTCGCTTAAAAGCATAAAGAAAACTTTGCAAAAATATATAAGGGATATTATATTAAAAGTATGTGATATGAAAAACGTTCAATTATATATATTTATTTTATGCTTTTCAGTGGAGTACTGATTTATCCGTGAAAATTATATTTGATAATTTCACAGTGAAAATTATCAAAATATAATTTCACACATTTCAATGACGAAACTACTTTTTTAAGATTTTCCCCATATGGTACCTCAATTTTATTTTTTCTGACTATTCCGACAATGTCAGGCTGTTTAAACAAAAGCAAAAGTGAAATTGATAAATAACTTATATGTCAAAATTAATAAAAAGAAGAAAACTTACAGTATGTTACTTCTATTCATTCAAAATACCAATCACCAAATATCGTCTCTTTAATTTTTTGTTTCATTTTTACAGTCTGAAAAATCATTCCTTCCACATGCAAAACTGCTCTTGATGACATTTGGGAATATTTAAGTATCCTACGAGCAATAACTGCCGTATGCTTTATGAAAACTTGAAAAGCAATGGCAGCTTTCAGTCGAAGAATATGTAAAAAACCCAGCGTTCGTAAGGCTTCCAAAGTTTCCAATTTCCTATCCACTTTTTTGAATGTTTACACATCTGTCAACACTTATTTATTGTCTGTTACAATCCTCAAATAAGTTTTCTTTCTTTTAAAAAGGTGTATGACTAAGAAATCCAAATGATATCCCTCTGAATCAAACACAATTATTTTCCTCCAGTGAAATACACAACTTTAAAAATGGCGGCCGCTTACATTTAACAAAGCAAGGTCTAATATAAATTCGCAGTCAGTAACAGAAATATGGATGGATGGTTGGACTTTTTCTCCAACTAGAATTGTTTGTTTTTATTATTTAAACAAGCGATCAGACATACTTTTTTAATAAAATGAATACTATCACCACCATTTAACGTTGATTGTGGAACTTATTTTTCAGCCCATGACTTCTTGTATTTTATGAGAAATTCGACTTTTTTGAGGCTCTCAATGGGGAAAACAGATTTTAATATTAACGTAAATATTAAGGAAATTTCGTTTTAACTTGTTTTTAAGCATAAAATAAAAAGAAAATTTGTTTGTTTGTTGTGTTCATCTTACACACAAACAAACAAATATCCTCTATATAATATTTCTATAATATCTCTTTTCATTTCCTTGCAAACTTTTAGGAGACCTCTATTATATCCATGAGTCATGTGGACTGTTTAAAAAAAATACAGTGCTGACTTGAATTTTTCAAGAGTTTCTATACTTTCGTAATTAAGACCTGATAAAATGTAAGTCTATCTTAGCATTCGAAACACGTTCTGACAAGTGGATGATGTGGCATGTTTTTCCGAAGTTTCTTTTATCTAGAGTGCTTTTTGAGACTTTTGGGCAAGATATATATCATGTTAATGATTCATTTTCTAATTTTAAACAGTAAATTTGGTTTCTAAGCGCTATAACATTTTGATACATAGTCTAATTTAAGATGGTTAATTTAGCAAAAATGTGCTGTAATACATGTAGCGGTAGCCTATTTAAAAAAGCTGCTATAATTTATGAAAATATTCTTCCGTTCGTTCAAATCGTTAACATGGCAACATATCCTAGCAAATCTAACCCACATGATATAATGTTTAACAATAAAGTTTGTAAACAAAACCTTATACAAATTACATGCAAGAAAGGTAACTTTATCTCGTGCAAAACATTTTGTATAAGGGAATTTAGTTTATCGATAATTTGTTTTGTAGCAGTGTTGTATAAAAGGTAGAAAATCCTTATCATAATTTCATCAAATATTTCATTTCAATGATAGTTTCATACTGCAATTAATATGTTTAAATGATATTATCTTCACGTAAAAGAGTTGCGAGCACATTAATTTTGACTATGTATAATCTTTCAATAGAAAGGCGGTTTTATTCGAAAAAACCTGTATAAAAAATCTTACATACAAACGTTTTTGTTTCATGAGTATCTCATACTTCAATTCAAAATGATTTGAAATTTTTGAAGTTTGCTTTCTTTTATTTTTTCTTTCTTTTCTTTTTATTGTTTTTGCACATGCAGAGTTTCAATTTCATAACATAAATATACGTATTGAACCATTGAAAACTGTAAAAAATATGAAAAGTGCAGGTGCAGACATTCAATCGTGTGCACAGACCTGTATCTTAACTATATCGATAATAAGTTTGTAGTGAGATTTTATACTAGTGTAACAATCCTGAATAAAAAAATATTATTAGGCACTTTAATATTTAAAATGGCTGGACAAACCTTATTGATTAATAAAGGAGAAATTCTGTATAAAAAACTTAATGCTGATTTGCATGAACAAAATAATTTTGAACCGGACTTTGTTGGCAGGGAAAATGACATTGAAAAGTTACATAAGGCTTCGAAAGTTTGTAGGATAATGGGTATATTTGGAATAAAATCTGTCGGCAAATCAAGGCTTGTGAAAGAATATTTGAAGAGATTTAAACCAGACGGAGTCAAAGTTATACATATAGATATAAAGTTGATGCCGAATATAGTGTCGTTGTATTCAAACATCTGCGCAGCCTTGGAACTACTCTTTGATCAAGCCTCGACTGGATCTGACCAATGGATTCATAATATCGTGCTATTTCTCAATTCTGTACCAAGAAATGAGTTTTTGTTCTTCTTTGACAATACAGAGGACTATCAGGATACTAAAAGTCTAAACATTTGTTCTTCATTTTTAAGATTATGTACTTCAATTGTAGAGAAATGTCAAAACGTTCAGATTTTCATTACTTCAACTACTCAAGTTCAGTTTTCAAAACTTGGAAGAGTTTATTGCAGTCATGAACTTGTACCTTTGAATGAAACAGAAGCAAGACAGCTACTGAAAAATGTGACTTCGGAGATTGATCTAGAAGACTATGAGAGTGCATTGATAACGCTTAGTGAAGGATTGCCACTACTGATCCTTATGATCGGATCAGAGTTAACAGAAGACGCAGGGATGATAACTCCGAATAATATGGTCGATCTTTTACTCACTGGTAGACTCAGAGCATTGAGTAGAGAATTTTATCCAGAGGAAGATAGAGTCGGTAACGTGCTTTCGACAATGTAGAACTTTGTTACATTAAAGATAAACGATACCATGTATTTTTCTATGCTCTAATGATATCTGTCAAATACCATGGGCACATTTACAGAATTAAAAAGAATATGTAAACTCACAGGTTATATATATTCATTTATTTATGGGGTCAAATTTAAAGTCTTATTATGCTCATCAAATCGTAAATGGTGAATGTACAGGTAAAGGTCAAAATAGCTTTACATTTAGCACAAAAATTATCATTAACTCAAGTGACACATGGATATTTCTATAAATCATTCATAATATAACCGGTAACGTTCAACTGTTAAAAGAGTGGGACAGTCTCTTTTATATCTTATCCATTGAAATTTTTCATTATCAATTATTGGTCGATAACCATTCAAATGCCGCTCAACTAACACTGGAAGAATGAGCATAATGCCAATTTGAGTCATCCAGTATTCTCATTCATAATCATGAGATAAGACTATACTATACTAAAATAAAATAAATTGAAATTGATTATCAAATATTACGAAATATGATATCAAGTTCACACATAAATCTTTACTTATAGGAGATGTCTATAGGAAGTTTCTTGATCGACTTGATGTAGTGTATAAGAATCATGTCACTGTTTTAGAATACATCCCGGGGACATTTAGTGCTGAACAGGCACAACAAATATTGGGTATGAATTATACATATATTAATGCAAACTATTGATATATTCTATAAAATTACAGATAACATCTGTACATAAAACATATCGTTAAAGATTAAGATCTGCTATCCTTATATCTATTTTTATCATATTATATGAAGTGATAATTACAGATGCAAATACAGTGGAGATGGTCATGGAAGAAACATTACGTCCTGTTTGTAAACGTCACATACTTCACTATGACCGAAATACAAAACGATTTGGAATTCAAGGAATTCTACGCGAATGTATCAAGTCGTTTTACATAATTGAAAATTTACCAGGTATTTCATTTTATATCAACATAATCTAAATTGATTAAGAATATAGATATGGCTTAATGTAAAATTCAATCATAAGAGGACAAGGCATGCAAAATCAATTGTACATAATCTGAATTTGATGCATCTCCCTTTTAACCAGTGTGAAACTTTTCATAAAATTAACTTTCTACTCTAACAGAGCATTTATATTTTGAATAGTTTTCTGTGCAATGAATTATTATGTCAAATTACAGAAATCAGACGAAGATACATACAAATCTTTTCTGTTGTAATGACAAATATCTCCAAGCGTCTGAATACATATGAATATACAAACGCTATGGCTGAATATTTTATTGAACAACCGAACTTACAAAAGCTGATGATGGAAGTAGAGAACACTGCTCAAGACAATTATAAGTTCTTCATAGAAATGGTGACCAACTGTACCGGAATGATCGAACACTTTATGTCAGGTATAATTCAATATGTTTTAACAGGTTCTACGAGGAGCGTTCATTCAAAGTTTGATTCTGACATTGGCCACAACCTGTTGCGGGTCTACGTTTTTTTAAAGTATTTGTATAGTTTTCATGTAAAATTTCGCATAAACAGATTAACCTTTACGAACAGCAACCTGAATGGCGGGAACTGATGGGTCTTTTTGCAATGCATGTTTTTGCCAGAATTTATAGCCCAAATCGTGGTGTTTTGGTGTTTACAGTTTGGCTCAAAAAGTATTTCGTTACCAGTGATGACATTTGCAAAAGAACGTGATAATATTTAAGCAACAGCTAAGCGCTTTGCAGAAGGGCATTTTCCGCTCATCTGTCAGAAATGGGGAATTGAGTGGCGGCGTGGCCGAGTAGTTAACGCGTCGGACTAGTAATCAAAAATTGCTGACCGCGTGGGTTCAAGCCCTGTCAGGGGCAAGTCGTTGTTTCCTTGAGCAAGAAACTTTACTTTCATTGCTAAGTACTGGTTGGTTCCAGGAACGGATTCGAGAGTGTTTCAATAAGCTTTTAGCTTCCAACACAATCGAACTAAAATAAATTTGTATAAACTATATAGGGAATTCGTCTAGCCAAGATTTTTGTTATTTTCAAATCAAGTTTGAGAATGGCATGAGCTGTTCCTAATGAGATGCCAACGATACTAGCTATTCGCCCAGTGGTGTATCTTGCATCGGTTTTACTATTTCTTTCACTTTAGCAATCATATTGACAGACGTTGCTGTTTTATACCGATGAGAATTGAGTGCATCTTCAGTCGAAATTAACCCATATTTGCTGATTAAATCAACAAATAACTGATCAAAAAGACATTTCATTTGTTTATATACAGAACAGATCTATACTCTATGCTACAGAGACAATGCTTCTTAATATAAGACCGTAATTAATGGCATATTCTGATCTACAAACCATTTTATGTAAAACAATGTATAGCGAACTATAAACACAGCTAAAGTAAACAGATTTTAATGACTGTGGTATCAATGTAAAACTAACTTGTATATCTATCCGATAACTTCTTTTCCTCGTGTGTTTCCGCAATATTGAACAACATAACGTTCTAGATGCATTCATATTTGAACATTCCTCGTAGCATTATTTTATGAACAATTTATGTGGAGTAACATAGAAAACAACTTCATTCTACTGATTTAAAATCTAATGCTAGATAAAATTAATCAAGCATTCAGAACTTAATGCAAAATATGATTAAATTTTTATGTCAGATTAAAGTGAACATTTTTTATGTCTGGAATGATGTTAAATTTTATCATCAATTTTAACTAATATAATATCAATTGATCTGTTAACATACTGTTGGAAACAAAATTTATAACAATTGTTGTGAAAACGAAATGATGCTTTAAACATACAAAAACTAGTACATGATCATTTAGTGTTTAAGTTATTAAATGCCTTATTTATAAACTGTGACAAAATACAGATTGCCAATAGATACAAATACAATATCTAAATGATAGTGAATAGTCTTTTAGCTTTACGAAAGCATTTTCAAATGTCATACTTTGGAGTTAATTTTGTTTACAACTACCATCTTATAATTCGATATTTTGGTGCAAAGCTGTTAAAAACATTTGATCATGAAAATCATTTTAATAATTCTTATTAATCTGTTAATCTTTAATCGAAGGAAATAATAGCAAATATTTAGTATTCTAATGAGGCAAATAAATCATGTGCCTTCTCTAATGAATACATACAGTTATTATATACTCATGTAAAACATAACCATAAAAATAGACTTATATTGAAACTGGAAAGATTTGATTGTGCCAGTAAGTTGCATTATTCAAATTGATTGAAGTTAATAAGATAAGCTATATATCAAAACAGTTTTTCTTTCCAATATATTGAGTTCATTATTTACTTAAAACTGTGAAATCAGTACTCTGGAGGTTGCAATTGACAGCCATAGTATGGCTTAAAAAAGTTTCAAACCTGGTTCATTAACGCGCAATGTCTTAACAATGTCAGATAAATGAAAAACATTATTAGTAGTTTACCGTTTGAAGAAAAGTATGTATAACTGGAGCTTCTATTTCCAGAATAACTATTTTTGCATTCGCAAGTTGTCTCGTACTTTGTAATTGGGTCACTGGTTGATGAGGATTGAATGTCATAACTTCAGCGTTTAGGGGTCGAGAGAGATGCTATTCTTTCCTGTTTTCATTAATATGACTTATATTATAGTTACCTTTTCTGTTATTTTAACTGCTTTCTTTTATCATAATTTTTCTGGCAGTGGAAGTTCCTGTCATACACACTTTCACTTCAAAACGGTAAAATACTAATATAATAATTTTATTAATTTGTTTGTCATTTAAGATATATTTGACTGCTGTTTGTTCTTTCATTGAAGGAAACGTTGAAGTATTTTATGGGCATTGTTTAAAAGCTGCGGAAATGTATGGTCAGGACGAAGATAGGGAATCTGTTAACATTGCTGTTGGAAGTTTGTACACTAATACTACGGTATTTATTAAAACTTAACCAGCTGCTTTATAATCTTATTTTTCTGTTTTGCTAACTTTAAATTGCATGTTTGATTAATTGTTATATGTCCCAAAATAATCATTTAGTATTGCAAATGAATGTATCCTAGAGACATAATGCTTCACAATTTATATGTGATGTTATTTTCTTAAAAACTTTATATTTTAAAAGACATCAACTCACGAACATGAATAAATAAATGATATTTTAGGGAGATTTACTCGGAGGAGAAACACACTACAAGGCCGCTTTTGATATCGTAGAGCACAATGAAAGATCCTTACTGCTAGCAACAGTGTATCAAAGGTTAGGTTGGAACACACTACTTCAAGGACAAACCACTGGTGCTATAAGGTAAATATGGTAAATGTGATTTAAGGATTGCAAACCGAAACCAATTACAAAATGAAAATTCAAAGCTTAGAATTATTTGAAGCTTGATAAGAACATCATATCATTCATCCAAGATATAAAAAGTTGTGTCGAAAAAAGAAAGTAACGAACATAAATGATATTTTAAGCAAGTAAGAAACTGTGTGAAAGAAATATTGTATTTAATTAAATCTTATAGAAAAATCTAGACTGTAAAGTGTTATGATACATTTTTTACAACTTGTTTTATATCTTTGAAGATGTTTAATTAAAGACTTATTAGATGTCCTAGATGTCCTAAGTAGACACTGTAGGAACTGATGTATCTCTTCAATCTAAGAAAATGGGGATATTACTTTACAAACATGAATTATTGTAAGATGAAAATTGTTGTTAAAAGCAATAACCACTTTTTACATGAAGTCGCTTTGTTAATTATAAAGTTTCAAAATGAGAATAAAATAAATGTCTTAAGCTTAATTAAGCAAAACAAATCTGCCGCTGAGCTCAATACGGAGAGCAGTGATTATTGATCTCAGAAATTAAACTAAACGGTCATTTGTCTCTAATCGCTGATTTAAAAATCATTTACTTGCAGAGAAATTGTCAATTACTGGTAAGGCACCAATGAAAGCCAGTAAGGACCGATCGCTGAGATTTTAACAAATTGTGTGAAAAACAGAAGAAACAAAGACATTTAGTTCACTTTTTCTCAATAAAGTAAATATGCTATCATTTTAGATATTTCAAGAAGTCGTTGGCAATAACTGTGACATCTGGGGAAAAGTTCAAACTAATTGCTGTACAATCATTAAGCAGTATGGGTATATCGTTAACGCTGCTGGGTTTGTTTCCACATTTGTTTCATATGATATTATTTCAAGTTACTGAATCAGTTTCATGACAATAAAGTCTAAAATACTAGTTATGGATAGAAATATGAAATTTTCATTCATTATATTTGAACATTGGATAACTAGTTTCATCCTTCCTTATTAAGCTCAAATATATTTCAGGTAAATTCAAAGAGGTAGAAAAGTATCATTTGCAATCATTAAACGGCACCGAATGTTCCTAGGTGAGTGTCACCCGGGAATAGCTACTTGCTATAACAATATTGGTGAAATGCATGATCTGAAAGGCGACTCTGAACAAGCAATGAAATGCAATGCGCCTGTTTTATCTATTGTGCTTTGTAATATGGCTAAAGTCATGATACCTTTAAGGCAATTCAAGGAAGCTCATTTCCTTTTAGATGATGGGTTTGAAAAGTTAAATAAAGAAACACTCCCACCAAAAGAATGCGAAGCATGCGTCTGCCATACTAAGGGATTTGTTTATAAAGACGAGGGACGTTTATATGACGCAGAGATGTTTACAGATGCAGCAGAAATAAGACGGACAATTGCACCAAACAATACCCAGTATTTTGAAAGTTTATCGCAATTGGCAGATATTTATAAGATACAAGGATATTTAGTCTGTAGTTTGAAATATTGTGAAAGGGTTGTACAATCGAGAGAACATGTAATTAACTCAACGCCACACACATTGGTTCTTGCTGATACTTTCGACCGAATGGCTGAGATTTACAAGAAACAAGGCAATACGCATAGACATGTTGAAACCCTAGACAAATTGCTGTCAGAACTTCTTCGTTTAGAATGTGTCTTCCTATGTCATCAAAATGAAAGAGATTTGTATGAAGTACGAAATAGACTTAGGGACTTAGATGCCATTGTTAAAGAGGTTCATCATGATATACAAGGGAATATATTTTATCAATGAAAAGGAAAAGCAATAAAAGGCAGGGTAGCTAAATCTAATACTTTAAGATCATTTACCCATCACCGCATCTGAATCCACACAGCCACGATTTATTGAGTAATCTCATGTAAGGTAAGCTTTCTAAGCTTTGTCAAGATGGGTTATTTTATTTATGCCCTATGCTTATTTGTAATAGCTTTTGAAGTCACCTTCCTATATTAAATTAGAATAGTGACTTTCTCTTAATATTTTCATTTTGACTTGAGCCTCAACCATAAACAAACTGAACATTAATCGTTCTGTCATCATGTTTATAACTATAACATTTGCTCACATTGATTATTTTATTGAGCTCAGACCTAAAATATTGACTTTGTGTTTATATTTTGTAATTATCATAGTATATTGTGTACTTAATAAGTATAAATCTTTTGTTCAAATAAAACAATAAACAAGGAAATAAGGTCTTGTTGCGTCCTGTGAACGTTGCCTATGCCTTGTTGATCTCGTGTCAACAAATTAACATAAATAGAAAAAAAAACATTTATATTTCGTTATTCACAGTTCAGCACTTTTTCTTGTATTGTTTTTTCTTTTCTTTTTTTAAACCTAATAGAATTGCCCATTATGCATTACATGTATTTGGAAATATTCAGCTGTGAATCCGTCCTTTTTCTTGTGACAAAATACATTTAATTTTGATTCTTTCAATTACAACAAATAACATTAAGAAAGCATATGATATGTACACACTAAAATATTTCATTAATAGTATCGGCTAACGAATTCCTCAGGCTGTGTTACATGTGTTATTTCGTCCGTTTATGGAACAACGTAGAAATGTAGACAGTAAATGGAAAAAAAACCTAGTACTAATTGTCGTGACAGAAATATAAGTTCACCGAAAAGCACAGAAATACACATTCCAAATACAATGTATATACAAGGAAACATAAAAAGTATGTGTATTATCTCGATTTGGTTTCGTATGAAACCCTTTGAATGGTTTCTGTAACGCTTTGCATTTCTTTCCGAACTTTTAGAAGATCTCTGTCATTTCCATGATCCAGATGGACTCTTTCAAGTCGAATCAGTTCTGATTGAAGTTTTTCAAGAGTTTCAATATATTTGTCATTAGACCCTGATAAATTGTAAACTTCAGCTAAGCATTCAAAGCATTCTTTGACAAATGGATTTTGTGGCATGGCCTTTTCTGCCGTTTCTTTAATCTGGAGAGCTTTGTTTGAGACTTTTATACAAGATATGTAATGTTTCTGACGCTTGTGTATGTCCGCTAAGTGAACCAAACTCTCGAGATACGTTACGTTTTCCATGGAAATTTCTCCTCTTATGTTTATAGCTTTTTGGAACATATCTTCTGCAGATGTGAGGTTTTCATCACGCCGATAAACTTTTCCTATCGTGTCATATATCAAAGCGAATGATTCCTTAGGTGGCAACTTTTCCTTGTTAAGTAACTCCAATGCTTCGTTCAGTAGTTGCATAGCTTTTGCGGATTCTCCCGTTTCGCTGTACATATTGGCCGTGTTACTCAGCGAATTTACAAGTGACCATGCGGGAGTTTGGTTCTTCCTCTTTATATCGAGTCCAGCTTCATAGAATTCAAGCGCTTTATGCCAATCTCCTTTTTGATAATACATTATTCCAATGTTGTTCAAACAAGCTCCAACAAAGGGGTGAGTTTCACCTTGGATTTGTTTTCTTCGTCTTAGCGCTTCAAAATGATACTTTTCCGCTTCATCAAAACGACCTGAAATTGTATTTTACCAAATCTTTGATAACATACATGTATTTAAGACATTTATTTGTAGAATGCTTGCTCTTACAGAAACTAATTCATCAGAATACAGAATATCAGTAAAGAAGAAAACACGGAGTTGAGTACCTTTAAGGATAATATTAAGGTCACATAATATTATCTAGGTGATACAAGTTAAATATATTATTAAATATGTATATGAATAAATATAGTATACTGATTAAAACATTTTATACAAAATACTTTATCTTTTACTCTTTTCATTTACTTTCAAACTTTCAGCAGATCACATTCATATTCATGGTTCGAGTTGGCTCTGTATCGAGTTTCAAAAGAGTTTAAATATATAAGTCATTAGAATCGGAAAAAAAATTGTAAACTTAAACTAAGAATAAATTTTTTTTCCAAATGGATTGTGTGAGAATAATATTGGCTTTACTGCCTTTTTTGTTATCTGTAGAGCTTGCTTAAAAAATTCAATACATTTAAACTTATTGCTTCGTCGTAATTATTTATATATAAATAAACTTAAAATAACTCTTACCAAGGACAGTATTAGTAATACCAAGACTGTTCAACGATTGCAGAACGATTGACTGGAAGTCCGTTCCGGAAGAATTTGACAAGTCAAATGCATTCTTCAGAAATCTAAATAAAAATGGTACATTATTCAAATGGTACAAATGAGCAATAAATTTTGTTTCGAAAGAAAATGTAAATGGATAGAACAAATATAATACAAAATATCATTAAAATCTTACACTGTCGCTGCGAGATTTTTCCCCTGCATCAGTAGGTTCCATCCTTTTCTTTGATTGGCCGTTGCTAGCTGCAGTGATTTTCCATACTTCTCAAGAACATTAAGTGCAGCATCATAATTATCTGCTCCTTGTTCTAAATGACACTGTGTAAATCAAATGCATATATATAATGTACTTACACATACATTTAAATTTATACTTTTGTAGTGATATAAGTAAAATATTTATATTAAAACAATTCATTATTCAATCTTAGTTTTATATTAGCGTAAAATACATGCATGTATCTAGAATCTTTTATTTAAAACGAGTTCAAATAACTACCAAGCAAGCCTTTATTGAGCATTATAAATGTGTAAATTTTGTCAAGAGAGTTTTGAAAACGTTTTTGAATTATGTATCAAATGTCATATTCATTTTATTACATGGTGCAATAAAAGGTGTGGTTTTCAGTGGCCGGTTAGTTGTATCATTTTAATCTAGATGGTGTATAAGTGTAACAACTAAAATGGATTAATTGGTCTTCTTTTTCCTGGTTTGCGACTTCAATATTACAGACATCTCATGTTCCAGTGTAAATACAAAATAATACATCTTAAAAAGGTTTCATGTAATCTACTGCAAAAAAGATTAAGCTACAGCACATGTTATAATTGATATAAACTCATTTGACTGGGGATGTGAGAATTGGTGTATTTATATCAAGATACGTTCTTTACATAAATGTTTATGTATACATATCTCATAGATCTTTGCAATTTTTCTCAAAGAGTAATACCATTTGCCACAAATACTGTGTTGTCCCAACATTCTGTGACAAGATTGTTTAAAAGCTAAATAAAATAGGTACGATATTGACATTTGAATATTTTATAAAGCAAAATAATAGAAACATTTTCATAAATTAACATAGAAAAATATCAAGACACCCTAAGATTATGCTTTAATCGTACACCCCATGTCATATATTGAGTTTATAGAATCAATTATGAATATAAGCAGGATAACTGGCGCAAAGCTAGTATAACAAAATGACCATTTATACAATAAATAGTAAAATGGAAGATAATAAAATAAAGATTCTAGAAAAAATAAGCAAATTTGGAATTTCTTTCATGAAATTATACATCTGGGTAACACTAAAGCACTTTCTTCACAATATTTCATGATTTATTTATGGTATGAAACAGTTTTAAATACTAACAGACTAATATATGAGCAAGCATTTTCACAAAACTAGCAAAAAGGAAATAACACAAATGAGGGGAATTTGTTCAATGGTTTACTTGTTTGCCGGTTCTCGGTCCCTATAAAATACATCGTGATTATCAAATATAATGTTTTACGCAATATTACATAACTGAATATAAAAATAGTATTATATTATTAGCATTAGCATTTACAACTTCTTTACATATTCAACTCTAAAGCTTATTATAGCTAGAATTTAAAGAACATTATTTAATTTGTCACACTAAAATCCTAAAAATGTATATGTATGAAAATGAATGCATGTAAGAAATTGATAAATTACTTCTACACGTTACGGGGTAGATTTAATCAAACTTTTATTTTTGTTAGTATGCCATATACAATTTTTTAATATAACAGATGCAATAAACTGATTTTTAAGTTTACAGAATACCGACAGGACTTAAATATTTTACTTTAGTAAAAATATTACCAAAAGTAATATACCTTGACATTTGTATAAAAACTACCAACGGCAATATGAACGTTCGCTCTGTCTATCTCTTTACCGTACATGTCTGCAATCTTCATACACCCTTGATAAAATACTTCTCCTTCACCTTCAACGAACGTTTTTATTAATATTCCATATACTTTAACAGAAAAAAATGTCAAGCAAACCACCATTTTAACCGAATTAGTTTCGTTTCATATACTTTGTATGTTTTATAGTCATATACTTTAAGTGACCTTATTTTGAACAACACCAAAAACAAGAATTTTCTGCTGAAAATATAACATTATATGTAGTAATGAATATAAGTCAAGCAAATGAAAGTGTTACAAAAATATTCAAACCTTTTAGAAACAACAAACAACAATATTTAACCTTGTATAGTATGTATTGTAGAATAGTTGTAAATAAAATGCAGGCATTATCTCAGTAGCACGTTTTTTTCGAAATATATTAAGTAAGACAGCATCGATAATAAACCACCAAATCATTTGTATGCTTAAACTTAATTTTTAAAGGAAACCACAAATAAAAAGTAACTAAACGGAATATTTTAGCTAAATAAATTCTCTGATTTACCTGCCATAAAGTTATCCACAAGTCCTGTACAGTCAGTGGCGACCTTTATAAAAAAGTGATATGTGTCTTGCGTAGTGTACTCTACATCTGTCAGAAGTTTCTGTAAGTTCGGATATTCAATTGTTAACTCTGCTACTGCTTTAGTATATTCAGGCGTATAGAGCCGGCTTGATATGCGTACCATTACAGCTGTAAATATTTTACTGTATCTAGCCCTGACTTCTAAAAACAGAATAAAGCTTAATATTATTTTAATGATTATTTAAATGTGTGTATCAAGATTTTCAAAACCTTGGAAATTGTTCTAAAGAAGTATTATAACAGTTGGAACCTAAGAGCTCGACAAACATTATAAACAAAGAAATGCTACGGGCTCTGATTTAATTTACTTATAGTCGAATGTGATAAATGAAAGCTATTGTCCACATCCTCTTATACCTGATTAGAAGAATACAGAAAATGATATTATTTCAAACCGGTGTTAATAACCCATTTTATTTAGTTAGAACATGCAAAATATCCTAACAAAAATATCGGTTAAACATTGTCCTTAATTAGTCGCTGATTCAAATATCCTTAATTTGGAGAAGTGAATAGTGGAAAAGCCGATGCTATCCAGATTGGTTTCTGAAACAGTAAAATTAATCAATTTACTAGGTAAAATAGTTATGATTAATTATTTAAGAAATTGTCCTATTTATGAAATTATTTACCCAAGTCATCAAATAAAATGGCATATACATGTAGTTTAAATAGTTCATTATCACACGGATTTATAAACCCGTAAGTAATATAAATCCGTGATTATCACAAAACTATTTCTTATACAGTCCAGTTGTACTTACTTGGAAGATCTTTCACCGTATAGTACGACTTCAGACATTCTCTTAAAATTCCTTGTATGTTGAGCCGTTTGGTTGCAGAATCACGGTCTAGAACATGACGATCTAGTAATGGTTTTATTGTCTTGAATTTAACCATCGCCTCTGTTGTTTCAACATCTGTAAAATATAACAGCGAAAAATATTGCCATTTATCAGTTCATATACATTCATATACAAGTAATTTAGTAATATCTGATTAAGAATTAAATATCTGTATACGAGACAAAAGCCATGTTTTAAAGAATTCAGTCCAGTGCTTTTTAACCAATAACTGCAAAGCATAGTATGACAATGTTACGATTAAATTTTTATTCTAATTCAGTTTGATTCAACTTTATTAGACCATATCATCTATTTACAAGAACAAAGTTTTATATAAAAACAAATGGTCTAATCACTTAACATAAAATAAATGGAAGTCGCACTGTAGGAATATGTAAGTGTGATGCCGTGATGGCTTATCATTAGTGGATTTCGATTCAATTTCAATATGTGTGAATTACCTATGATTTCCCTGCACTCATCAACACTGAATGATCCTGGAATATAATCCAAAACAGTGAGATGTTCTTTATACTTCAAGGCCAATCGATCTATGAAACTTTTGTATACATCAGCTGTAAACAAAAATATATAGGCTGTCATTTCTACACTATACAAATAGTACACTATAAAAACCTGTTACAAGTTTTGTTCAAGTATTTACCCTCAAAAGTAACGTGAAAATACGTTCAGAAAAGAATTGCAAACTCATTTCTATTAGATTCGGTAAATTCTTTAAAAGTGCAACATTTTTAAATTGCAATAGTACTGGCTTATTTTACAGTAAAAGTATATGAGTCAACGATCCAGAAAGGCCAAAAATTCTCTCAACATCAATGCGTGAAGTAAAAAACAAATTATTGCTGTCGGTACGCACTTGGCACCCGTCCTGTTAGTATTATATAATCTTAAAGGGGAGACTTGCTTTGATTGTGTTTGCTCATTAATAATAATAAAATGTGTAAAATTTCTTACTACCTCACATTCACGCCCAAAACACGACATATTTGTAAACGTTACAGGCTAACAAAAACAATCAGCAAGGGGCCCTCAAACGGACAAATATGCAAAAGATTATAAATAAAATCGACAGCTTGTGCTATTTTAGCCAAATCTAAGTTGAAAGCGTTTAGCACATTTCACTTTTGGATCATTTTGCACAATTAAAATGATAATTATTATAAAAACGGAGCAAGCGAATGATCAGAAAATTTGCACAACATTTATTGGTCAAGACCTACATCAAATGTTTATAAATATTGAAAATATATTTATAGTCCCATGATTTTAAATTATAAGCATATTGAAATTAAACTATTCTTACCAATATATTTATTCATGATAATTGACACGTTTGTTTCTTAAGGTTTGGTATTTAAATAAGGGCTTATTCTATGTTTCTTACCAATACGGTCTTCTTTTGGATATAATGTGTCACTTAATGTTTTAAGGCGGCTTGTTTGTAGACACTGCACCATGTGACAAGGCGTCATTTCGTCGTTGTTCTTAAGTTCTGATCCTATCATCAAGATGAGTAGTGGCAATCCATCACTTAGAGTTACAATAGCGTCTTCGTATTCGCCAAAATTTATATCTGGAGCTACAGACCTACATTTCATGTAAGATTAACACATTATAATTTCATGTGCTATTTATAGATACAGTTGGTAAAAGAAATGTTAAAAAGAAGACCAAAAGCAAACTATATAAAGGAACTAAAATAAATCTTAAAATGACAGATGGTATGTTGCATTTAATGCTCATTTCGCTTAGACCAGTTATGCGTCGTTTTTGCGTTTTTAATGATTTACAAAAATAGCGTTGCTCATGTACATAATAAACCATTTTAAGCAGTAGACTGAAGTTAAGCAATGAAAAAGTCAAGGTTTGTTTTCTTTCATGGCATCTTTGAGTTGTATACATAAGTTAAACAATAGAAATATTTACCTAGGTCTAAGGGACATATTACAATTTTAGAAAAAAAAATAGTTTATAAAACAAATCAGTGTACCGAAGCAAATGACATGAATCTGTAAAAGTTAAAGGTTCCAATGTATAACTGAAGAATGTCTTCGCCACAAACTTCACACTTGTCGTTGACGTGATAATGACCTTGACATTGTTGCATCTTTTGATGATATTCCAACTCAACGACAGAAACAGATCTCTGGCCGTTGTACCTTTTACCTCTTGAAAATCTTCTGTGTTGTCAAAAACAATGACAAAGTCTTTGTCGTTTTTATGAATGAGCTCTTTAACAATATGCTGGATCCACCAGTCAGATTTGTGTGCGTCGTATACTACTCTTGTGCCTAGTTGAATACAAAAGTACGAATATAATGCACTAATGTTTCCGAATTGTTTTAAGTCTATATCCAGAAGGGTGACATCTGTTATGTAACGAGACAAAAATACGTGCACAAGTCTCGACTTTCCTACTGACCTAAGACCAAATAACCCTAGAATTCTGTGATACTTCCATGCTTTTGCAATTGCTTGCATGTCGAACTCTCTCCCAATAAATTCTGTTTCGACATGAGTCAAAAATTCATCTTCCTTGCTGTCAATTTCCATTTCTTCGTTCTTTGTGTCCATTGCTATTCTTAAGTCGTTGCTGTCAATTTCCGTTAGGTATTTGTCTTTCTTTGTGGTGACAGGAAAGCCTTAAACAGGAAAAATTCATCACTGCTACAGGGAGGATGTATACTCTAAATAGAGAAAAAGAAGAAGAAGAATGTTTTTCTTTTTCCGTTATTGAATTCTGTACATCTCACTTATTGATTTACTTATTCAACGATTATCCAACTGTTTTAAACACGGATTTGTCCTCTTATTTTAAACAAATTTCAATAGGCATATGAGGTGTAGTAAACATTATAAGATCTGAAACAGAAAGTAGCAAAATCGGAATTAATTTCGAAATCGAAAGTAGATATTAGTAAATCAATGGTTCATTGAACGCCTAAATTCTGGGATGGTATGAAAATGTTATGTTTTTAATATTAACCCTTTACCACATATATACGCGAAACAACGCACTTTCGACCCCCCCCCCCTTTTTAAGGCCTCAAATAGTGAAAAAATGTCCTATTTGGACCCCTAACATAAGTTTTCGTTTGAGAAATGTCCCAATTAAAGACTGAGCATGTAGTTACAAAGGCAATGGTCCAGTCAACATTTGTGCCAAGTTTGATTAGTATTGAAGCATTTTTCATAGTTTCATAGCAGTTTGAACTTGTAACAGGAGGCTTTTCAGTGAAAACGGCCATTTTTCACAATATGCTCATGGGGGGAAGGGTTAACTAAAAAATTATAAATGTTACAAAACATCAATTTTTCACCAAAATTAGGTGAAATACGACATGTTAACATGGAAAAACTAGTTTTTAGGTGATTCCAAAGTTTTTCATCATTTTTTGTTAACCCTTTACCACATATATACGCGAAACAACGCACTTTCGCCCCCCCCCCCCTTTTTAAGGCCTCAAATAGTGAAAAAATGTCCTATTTGGACCCCAAACATAAGTTTTCGTTTGAGAAATGTTGCTTAAAAAATTGAGCACTTTTTCGGCGCCACCCCCCATACAAAAGATACATCAGGGGGTTGCCAGAAGGGGGATGTGCCCCCTTCTGATAGGGGGGTTTGAAGGGGGGCGGAGTCCCCCTCATCGCCAAGAAAATTTTGGACTTGTGAGAGGGTAAAAATTACCCCAGGTCGATCATAATGTAACGTTTAACCAACGCTGAAAAGCCTTTGACTCTATCTCAATCCTTTAACATTTCAGCACTTAAAAAAATTTTTAAAAA